>NW_017681169.1:2532-11760 GCF_001879085.1 Nicotiana attenuata
ATGTAAGGCCCCGGAAAATTTCGCTAAGTAACCTGGGATCTCGTGGTGCCACGTAGGCTTATTATAATATTTTTATATTCTATTAACATGGTGTACATCAATTAGATTTGGTAAATATGTGTATAAGTCTTATGGTAAGTAATTTGGGGTCCAAGGAAAGGCCTAAGTCTAAGAAAAATTTAAAAAATTCATAATAGGCTAAAATTCCAAATGAGCTTGCACTAGTCCATACTTTGAACGATCATATCTAAATATGTATAAGGTTTTATGTGATAAATAACCTATAAAATGAAAGGTCTTAGAGTCTAGTTTCCAACACTTCAAACCGTTCGTCAGTTGGACATTCCTACGCAAAGTTATGATCAAATAACCAAAGGTTGGAAAATGCGATCCTGTGTCAAATCTACGACCGCAAAACCTGTCGCATTTATGACTTTGCGGTCGCATTTCTGTCGCAGACTGGGCCAGTGTAGCCCAGTTTTGGGCGCCGATTTTGCGGTGCATTATGCGGCCATCATTCTCGTTTTGCGGTCTGTTCTGCTATAGCAGACTCGACATCGGAGGGTTAATTCTCTAATTTTTATAACCCGACCCCATTTCAATATATAGGCTTTGGGGTTCATTTTGGGGCCATTTCTTACTGATTTTAGAAAGAGATGAGAGCATATAGAGAGATAAAGGAGAGGCCTAGCTTCATAATCATCCAAATCTTGCTCAAGTCTTCAAGAATCAAAGAACCCAATCACATGTTCTTCATCTAAGAGGTAAGATTCTATACCCTAGACTTTAATTTCGAGTTTGGGGTATAAGATGGGTTATTGAGGTGTGATTCTTGGGTGTATTAGTATTATGTATACATGCATGTACAAATGAGGTTTGTGGGAAGATTTTTGAACACAAATAAGTAAAGATTGGGTTGGGGAATGAAGGAAACCTTGTAAAAGAGATTTGAAATCAAGATGCTCAACTAGTATTTGATAAAATGCTCAAATGAGCTGAAACCATGAATACCTTCCTAATTTGTGTTCAATTTTGTTATGTCTCAAAGTAGATTGGGATTGCTAGAATTTCCGGAACGTTGTAGTAACTTAAGGAAAGCTTAAACAAGGTATGTATGGCTAAAACCCCGTCTTTTAGAAACTGAGCTCTATCGATGCTTGTGTAAATGTGGTAAGACTGAACTTTGGATTCTTGCTTTGATTGATACTTTACATGAAATGCTGCTGTGACCCATATTTGTGAAAGATGCATTCCAATGTGATCAATGTGCTATTTTTGATAACTTGAAAGGTGCAAGGAATATGAATCATGTATTGAAATGCTTAGACAATAAATTGAGATTGAAGAATGTGAAGTATATGCTAAATGGCCTAGATTTCAAATCAAGTTTAAATTGTGATTAATGTGCCGAATCATGAGGATTCCTCTCTATGCTTACAACTTGAATTTGTCATGTGTACTTGACATCTTGAATTGAATAACTTGTTGTGAGATTGATATTGATGCGAAATATGTGGAAATGATATGAAATGTGGGAAAGAAGAGAATGAGTTATGAAATGTGGCCAAGTGCCAAGTATGATGCGATAATTGAGGCCCCAAGTGCCTAAGAGTTGATATATGTGAAATAAATATTGAAATGAGATGATTAAGGAGAAAGGAACAACGCCTAGGTAGGGCGGCCTAGCCGATCGGGCCGTGGTCGGACACCATGCCGCACACATGGTGGTATTGTGCCGATATTGAATTCCGAAAATTGAGAATGATATTGTGATTGAGGTACATGTTTCAAATGAGGCAACCTAGCCGATCGGGTCGTGATTGGACTCCGCCCAAGAAAGCGGTGGTATTATGAATGATGGTGAACAATATCAAGTGCCCCAAACTAAGTTATGGAAATTATGTGAAAGATTATATGGTTCATTTATTTGATGATGTGGTGATTGTTAAAGCTTTTGATTGACCTTTATGATTTCTTTATTCTTGTTTGATAGTTCTTTCTAACTAGATGGTGTTTAGTTATACATACTAGTGCTATTCGATGGCACTAATGTCCCTTTTGCCGGGGGCGCTACGTCTTTAAATGGATGTAGGTGTTCCTATAGCAGGCTGTGTTGGTCGCAGCTAGTGCCGCATCATCCTTTCAGCTGACTTGGTAAGCCCCACTTCATTTCGGGGATCTGTTTCATCTATTTGTCTTGTACGTTATATTGAGGTATAGCCAGAGCCTTATTACCGGCATTTCCAGTTTACATTACTCTTGAGTTATGTTTAGAGGCTCCGTAGACAGGTTGTGGATAGTGTCGGGTATTGGAAATAATGTAGAAACATTGATGTTTGGCAAAGATTTATAAAACTTGTAATATTTTGATAATTATGATTTAAGTTACTAATGGAAATGAAATGAAAGTTGTTAATGAAATACTCACTAAATATGATTAATGGAGTCCATCTCCTATTTAATCATGAGGTTGGTTGGGTAGAATGAAACCTAACAGGCTTGCTCAGTCGGTTTTACTCGGTTCAGCGTCGGTCGCGCTCCTCGGATTTTTGGGCGTGACAACTTCTTTCTTCACCACTTCCTTCATGTTGGAGTTCAGCCTTCTTTGGTGTTCCCTGGAAGGTTTGTGTCCCTCTTCCAGCAGAATTTTATGCATACAATAGGCTGGGCTGATCCCTTTAATGTCTGCCATGGTCCACCCAATGGCAGTCTTACACTACTTGAGTACCTACAAAAGTTGTTGTGCCTGCACATCTAGCAAACTAGATGAGATAATAATAGGTAATGTGGAGTTAGGTCCTAGGAACTCATACCTGACATGGGCGGGCAGTGGCTTCAGTTCCAGCTTTGGTGGTTCTTCAATGGATGGCTTAGCTGGAGGAGTTTCTGTGTTTTCTAAATGCAAGGGTTCGAATTCAAGAGTTCTATCCCAGAACCCTCTGCCCTCTAAAGAAAACACCCATTCTGCCAGTTCTTCTCCATTCACCTCATCTAAATTTACCAGACATGCAGCTAGAGGGTCCTCAATAGTCAGCATCTCATCATCAGCTTCTACGATTACATCCACGACATCATTAAGGGAACAATTGGCGAATTCACTTGGTCACCTCATAGATTTCTGCTCATTGAATGTTATCTCCTAATCGTTCAACCTCATCTTGAGCTCCCCGGTCTCACAATCATGAGAGCTCTCCCAGTGGCCAAGAACGGCCTTCCCAAAATTATGGGAATTTCTTCATCCACCTTGCAATCTAGAATCACAAAATCTGCAGGGAACACAAATTTCCCTACCTAAATCAACACATCATCCAAGATACCAGAAGGTCTTTTCACGGTCCTGTCAGCCAGCTGCAAAAACATAGAAGTGGGTCTAGCTCTTCCAATCCCCAACCTCTTATAGATCGCCAGGGGCATAAGATTTATGCTAGCCCCCAAATCACAAAGTGCTTCGGCGAAAGCAAAGTTTCCAATGGTGCAGGGAATTGTGAAACTCCCTGGGTCAGACAACTTCTCAGCAATTGGTCTAGTCACCACAGCACTGCAGGTCTGTGTAAGAGTCACTGTGGCCAAGTCTTGAAAATCGAATTTCTGGGACATCAAGTCCTTCATCATTTTTGCATAACCAGGCATCTCCTTCAAGGCATCAATCAATGGAATATTTACCTGGATTTGTTTCAGCATCTCCATGAATTTCTTATATTTCTCTTCTTTTTGGTACTTGGCCAACCTCTGTGGGAATGGTGCTGGAGGTCTCTTCTTCCCAATGATTTGGGACTGCTCTTTGTCAGCTGCCACCTCAACTACCGGTTCCTGAGCTGTCTCAGCTTCTCTCTCAGCCTCAATCTGTGTGTTATGTTCTTCCTGGGTAGGCTGTACTGTCACCTCTGTCAGTTTCATTGACTCATCTATCTCAATGGGCACTAGTACTAGTGTCTCAGTCTGTCTGCTTTCTCGAGCCCTCTCTTGCTCCAAGTCTAAGTCTCTGCCATTACGTAGACTCACTTCCATCAACTGCTTCGGGCCTTGATCTTTTGGATTTATCTGAGTGTCTGCAGGTAGTGTCCCATGAGGACGATTATTCAAAGACATTGAAATCTGGCCCATCTGCACTTCAATATACTTAATAGCTGACTCATGTGCATCTACTCTTTCACTGATCTTTGCATTTGACCCAATAACCTGCTGCATCATTGCCTCGAGTCTAGCAAACCCATCTTCATGCATTCCACCATGCTGCTGCTGAGGAGGATGATACCGTTGTTGCTGATTTTGATTATTATATCCATGTGGCCTTTGATAAGGTGCCATATTATTGTGAGGTCTCATACCTCCCATGTTTCCATTGTTGAGCTGTGGCCGGACTGGCCTGTATGGCTGCTACTGTTGGCCCCAGTTCTGACCACCTTGTCTCTAGCCTCCATAGTTAGACACATAATTCATGTCCTCAGGGTAGTGATGATGATCAATTTCTGCATTCCACTGGTTACCAATTGGCTGACTAATGCAAGATGTGCATAAGCCCCCATTGGTAGTATCTACAATGTGTACCTGGTGCTTCCGCCCTGACTCTTCCACCTTTTTGGTAAGTATACTCATATGTGTCATTAATAGTGTTGGATGGATCTAAGGGCACTGAGTGAACCACTGGAGTGATAGGTGTGTTTCTGGTTGTCCATCCCGAATTCTGTGCCATCTTATCAAGCAGACTCTGACTTTCTCTCCATGTTTTGCTCAAAAATGCTCCACCAGCTGAAGCATCAACATTACCCTTCACGCCATCTGCTAAACCCATGTAGAATCGTTGCCCCAACATCTGATCTGGAATACCATGGTGCGGATATATAACCAACATCCCTTTGAATCGTTCCCATGTTTCCTGTAGTGTCTCCATTGGTTTCTATTTGAAACTCAGAATTTCATCAATTTGTTGAGCAGTCTTGTTGGGTGGATGAAACGTGTTCACAAATTGCTTGACTAACTCCTCCCAAGTTGTTATGGAATAAATGGGGAGTGAGTTTAGCCAAGTCTGAGCAGCTCTTGTCACTAAGAAGGGAAACAACAACAGCTTTATTGCTTCCTGAGTTACATTGGGCTGCCTTTGAGTTTTACAGATCGACAGGAAATTCTTCAAGTGCTGTTGAGGATCTTCGATTTGTGACCCCGAAAATAGTCCCTTGTTCTGCAACAAGTGCAGCATGTTGTTCGTGATTTGGAACGATTCAGCCTGTATTTGTGGGACTAAAATCGCTGTGGCCAAATTTTCAGCTGTGGGTTGTGCTCAGTCATATAGAGCAGCCTCTGGCACAAGAGGTGCCACTGGAGCTAATGGTGCAGCTGGGTCTACCACGTTGTCCCCCATGTCCTGTTCGAATTGTTCAATTGTTTGTTGTTGTTTGTTCTTTCGGTTGGCTGATCGCTGCCGACTCGACGCTACACTAAGGTAGGAAGAGCGGGTCGCAATAGCTTTTATCCGAATAGTGGTACGGGATCGAATTTCCACAGGGAGCTAGTAGTGGAGTTGGATTTTCTGTCTAGTCTAGAGCTGTGTTTGTACTCCTAATGTCACTTCAAACATTCTTGGTTTTTATTTTTATAACTACTATTATAAAACTAATGGTTAAAACTAAATTATGCTACGAGAACATTGCTAAGCTGTATTTAATATAGAAAAAGGCACTAGGGTCGTGGCATTGCCTAGGTGGCTAATTAACGGGTAGATGCTACTAAGGATAGATTGACATATTTGGGGCTTATGCTATAACCGTTGCACAATTGTACCCACTCCCACAACTCTCGGTAGAGAGAGTGATTTTGCCCAATTGACTCTCTCGAGACCAATTGGGTAGGCCAATTAGATCAAGCAACTAGGGTTCAAGTAGGGTGATTACTCTCTCGAGATTTAACCCGTTAATTGGGACTACCATTTCTTATGTGTCCATCCCAATTCTTTGTTGGGTCAATTTTGGGGTCATGGACTCTCTTTCTCAAGAAGAGTTAAACCCACAAAGCTAGAATCAGTGTTTGCAACCACCAATACTTAATTAAAACCTAAAATCAACCCAAATAACAAACACCCAATATCAATATTGTCACACCTCCTTTTTTACACACCTACCCCGAAGGATAATGTATAAGGGAGTTTTTCCATTTAAAGCGACATTATTCGAAATGGGATTACTTATTTATTTTTAGAGTCGGCACTTGGGATAGGATTGGCTTTTGGTGTCCCAAGTCACCGGTTTAATTTGAATCCCAAATCGAGGAAAATTTCGACTTCCCAATTGGAGTCTGCGAACCAGAAATTCTGAATAAGGAATTCTGTTGACCCGAGGGAAGGTGTCAGGCACCCCCGGATCCCGTGGTTCTAGCACGGTCGCTTAAATTATTACAAATGGCTAAAATCTAATTTTTTGTACATGCTCCAACCTATAGTGCAATTTAAAGATTATTTGCCGCTTTTTAGTTAAATTTTTTTTTTAAGAAAGTGAACGTCGCTTAAAAATATGTTTTCGGATCACGTCACATGAAATGCACCCGGATCCTCGACACATTTTTATTCAACGTTTTTGGATTTGGATTTGGGTCGCATGAAATGCACACCCATATTTAGGAAGGTAAAATTATTAAAAAGCACGCCTAAAGTGACTAACGTATTATTATCTTTGCGGGAGGCCGTTAAATTCGCTAAAAGGCACGTCCCGAATTTTAAGTATTTTTAATTAAGCATTTAATGAGGGCCCCGCGATTTATGTGTTTTGTTTGGCGAGGCTCATCTCACTTGATTATTTAAAGACCAAACTAAAGTGACCTATGATTTTCTATTTAGTTTTTGTCTCTAAAAGGGCCTAGTTACTTAATACTACAAAAATTCGGGCCTCCAGTTCAAGTCTGAACTTAAACAAGAGGTAAACCTCTTAATTTAAATTCGCTACCTAACTTGGAAGGCCCAAAATTGCTTTACTAAATCAAAATACAACTGTAAAATGGTTTCAGGCCCTCAAATAATGAGCCAAAAATGAGGAATCTCGTCAGGATTTCGTAAAGAGCTGGCCGACCATGGCCCTTTTTTGCAGAGGCCCAGACGGAAAAGACATAGAATCAAGGGTCTCATAAATTGTTATATAACTGGGCCTATTATTAATGCAACTGGGCCCAGTATGCAGCTGTTTGTGTACAAGGCTTCAGCTATACATCTGATTATTATTTGGGCCCTTAGCAGGCCCTAACTCACTTATTTGGACAATTCAATGTTGACTCAAGTATGAAGATTGGACTTTGAATTTTTGGTATCTGTTTTTTTTTGAGTTCTAAACCGACGCCATAGGCAACTATTTTCAGAAGTTGAAGCTATTAAACCTAACAATTTGACAAACACAACAACTAAATGGTTCAAAACCACCGGAACGTGTAAACAATTATGCTATGACAGCCATTTGACTATGCGTGATCTACTGGAACAACCAAACCAAAATAAAGTATATCTACTAGATTGTATATGTATCAAAACAAACGAGAAAATGCTTCAATACACCCGCTGATTTTAAATCAAAATTTCATGCTTGTATCTAGATTGTACATATTCTAATGAAACACACATGTATTCTAGAGTTTATTTTTTAGCATAGCGCTTATAGTTCAAAATCCTAATATACCTGCAGCTTTCATTGTATATGAATCTAACATAATTCTAATGCAACATTCATACTAGACATGATAGCAGGTTTTAAAACGAAATTAAGCTGTACTACAATTACACTAGATAGAGTACTCATAACACGCCTAAAATAGTTCAAACAGTCCAGTACAGTCCATAACAAATTACAATGAAAATTTAACTAACTCATGAAGCTATTTGAAACACAATGACTCGTTAAAAGAAGAATCGGCAGAGAAATCAAGCATCACTTTTATTTCATTTCCAGACTTGCAAGCTACATCGAAGTGTACCTGGAATTGAGGCGAAACAAAGGACAATGGATAGTCAGCAATGTCACAGCAGTTCAGCAGTTGAAACAGACCAACAACAATCGAAAATTGGACAGAACAGGCCACAGCAATCCCAAAACAAACACCAGAGGGAAAAACACCAACGAGAATAGCCAAAACCAGCTTGATATAACCCAAATAAGCTCGACAAACAAACCAGGAACGCCCAGAACACTTCAGCAATCAAATATTGAGCTAAATGATATAAATCAACTACTGAAAATCAAAATTAACCTAAGTATTTCAATAGAACAGTATTTTTTGGATTTTTGGAGTTTTGCTAGTTTTTTTTTTGGTTTTTCTGGAAATTTTAGATCTAAAAATGAAGGTTTCTACAGCTATATGATTTCAGATTTGAACCTCTTGAATGTTGAGGTTCAAATTTGAATTTCAGACTTGAGGAAGGGGATTTTTAGGGGGAACTTAAGAGCTGGAGAGCTTTGGGAATTTTCAGAGTGTGTAAAAACTTGTAAATCAAGGCACTAGGCCTGCTTTTTATAGGCAAGGAAATGGGCAGAATGTTCTAGAAAATTTTACTCATTTTTCCCTCTTTTTATTTTAAGAAATTGGCTGTTAGACCCTAATTTTGTGACTTGTTACCCAAGCTACTGCATTAAAATGCAGAAAACTTACACTAAGGCCCCCTTCTAGAAGGCCCTAGGGTATTCTATTAGCTATGAAAAACCTAAACTACCCTTGTTTGAGCTCCGAAATTACTATGTCTTAATAAACCAGCCCTTTCCCATGCCCAAATTACCCTTGACTACCCCTTAGAATTACTAACCAAGCCCAACCCCATTTGCCTTAGTTAAAATTCAACTATGGTTAATTGAAGGCTAAGTCATTCAGCTATATCCAAACCTTAAGCCTAATTAGATTGCAAATGAACACTAAATTGAAAAACAATTAAAACTAAACTAAATAAACTGACAGAAGTATTAGTTTAATCAAACAAAATCAAACAACACCCAAAACAGATTTGAAACACAAAATTAGACTAATTAAGCAACAAAGCTAACAGGAAATCCAACCAATGCTTAACCAATCGAAATTAAAACTAACACCTAAATAGAATCAAATCAAGACTAAAATAAAATCTAACTACACTACAATTCGAATCCATCAAAACAAAAATATCAAAATTACTGAAATTCAGAAACAATTTACAATCAAAATTAAATCGAAATACACTAACATCAAAGTTACTGAAATCAAAAACAGAACAAGAAAAAATAAAAAATT
>NW_017681170.1:0-2573 GCF_001879085.1 Nicotiana attenuata
AGACGCCTAACATCACTCAGAATCCATTGCCGACCCATCACGAGACCCATATGATTGAGCTAGTACAAAAGGGAGAGCATAAGAAGCCGTCACAAACTGTAATGATGATCAGGGCTAGTGAGGATAGATCACATGAGAAACTAACAAGGGGGAAAGCATCGATCAAGGTAGAAGAGACAGTTAGCAAACCAGTTGTGGTGGTAAAGAAGGAGCTTTCGAGCAGTGTTGCAGTAAAACAAGAACCAGCTAAAGTGGTAGTGTCGGGGGCAGCTGTCAAGCCCATTGTGATTGTAAAAGGGGCTCGCACAGAGCCAATTATCATCAAGTCAGTGACTCAGTTACCAGTAATCAGTGAAAAGGCCGTCCCATGGAATTACGGCCGAGTGACAGTGACGTATAAGGGGAAGGAAGTTAAGGAAGAAGTGTGTGAAACCCATGGGCTGACTCGCTCAGGAAGATGCTTTGCTCCTGACGAGCTGAGAAAAGCTAAAATCACCAAAGATAATCCAGTACCAGTAAAGAAAGCCGTGACTGAAGAAGAGGCAGAAGAATTCTTGAAGAAGATGAAAGCACAAGATTATTCCATTGTAGAACAGTTGAGAAAGACCCCGACACAGATCTCATTGCTATCATTATTAATCCACTCGGATGAGCACCGCCAGGCATTGATGAAAATTTTGAATGAAGCCCATGTTCCTGATAAAATTTCCGTGAACCATCTAGAGAAAATAGCAAACAAGATTTTCGAGGTCAACAGGGTTACGTTTTCTGATGATGAGCTGCCTTTGGAAGGCACTGAGCATAATAAAGCACTCTACCTCACGGTGAAATGTGAAGACTCTGTGGTCACCCGAGTGCTGGTTGACAATGGGTCCAGTGCAAACATCTGCCCTCTCTCAACCCTGGAAAAGTTAAAGGTGGACAGTGAGAGAATCCACAAGAATAGTATTTGCGTGCGAGGATTTGATGGAGGAGGAAAGGACACAGTTGGGGATATAGTGTTGGAACTGACGATAGGTCCGGTTGAATTTACTATGGAGTTCCAGGTGCTCGACGTGGCTGTTTCTTACAATCTCTTGCTAGGCCGACCCTGGATCCATGCAGCAAAAGCAATGCCATCTACCTTGCATCTGATGGTTAAATTCGAGTGGGACAGGCAAGAGATTATGGTGAAGGGGGGAAGATAGTTCGTGTACTCTGGGTGGTGCCATTGTGCCTTTCATAGAAGCTGAGGACGACAAAGGTCCATGGGTTTATCAAGTCTTTTATACGGTATCGGTTGAAAAGATCCCGGAAGGGGAGTGTATTCCTGTGCCAAAAGTAGCTGTTGCATCCGTCATGGGTGCGTCGGAAATGCTGAAGAACGGATTTGTACCTAGAAAAGGCTTGGGTGCTTCTTTACAAGGCATCGTACAACCGGTATCCCTTCCTGGAAACCTGGATACTTTTGGTTTAGGCTTCAAGACCACTGCTGCAGACTTAAGGCGAGCTAGAAAACTGAAAAATAAAGCATGGACCCTTCCAAAACCTATTCCCCGTCTTTCCCGTTCCTTTGTCAGGCCTGGTACTAAGAAGCGCCTAGCAACAGCAATGCCCAGTGGTGTGGTTGATCCCGACAAGGAGCTGATCGAGAGGTTTGAAAAGCTTTTTGATGAGGTGAATGTGTTGGAGGCTGGAGAAGGTCCAAGCAAGGCAGATGTTCAGTTCGTGGGGCCCCAGACAAAGCTTAACAATTGGGAAGCAACTCCCCTTCCTACCCGGAGGGAGTCTTGGTAGTTAGTTTTGATTTCCTTTCAGTTTAATCTGGATTATTTCCAAGGTTGTAATTCGGATGCTATGTTCCTTCCGTTTGTATGAGTTAAACCTTGTTATCTTAAATGTTAATGAAATGCAATTTCCCTCCTTTTTCATTCCTGATAGTTTTCATTTTGTCTTTCTTTCCTTCCTTGTACAGTCCCTTTTACGTCTGGTTTCAGTGATATGTCATGCATGAGGAGTCTTCGGCCTAGTCTTAAATGCCAATCTAACTCAGAAATAGTAATACAAGAAATTGAGTGTGATGACTAAATAGAATATGATGATGAGGAAACTTTTGAGGAAATCAGTAAAGAATTAAGCCATTTTGAAGAAAAACCCAAACCTAATCTGAATGACACAGAGGCAATCAATTTAGGGGATCAGGAGAATGTGCGGGAAATGAAAATAAGTGTCCATTTGGAACCTCAGCTCAGAGAAGAGATAATTAAAGCACTGTTTGAGTACAAAGATGTTTTTGCATGGTCATACGACTACATGCCTGGTTTGAGCACCGATTTGGTGGTCCACAAATTGCCCACCGACCCAGCATGCCCTCCTGTCAAGCAGAAGCTAAGGAAATTTAAAACAGACATTAGTGTGAAAATCAAAGAAGAGGTTACCAAGCAGTTTGAGGCAAAGGTCATCCGGGTCACGCGGTATCCCACCTGGTTAGCCAATGTTGTGCCTGTGCCAAAGAAGGATGGAAAGACCAGAGTGTGCGTAGATTACTGTGATCTCAATAAGGCAAGTCCAAAAGACAACTTCCCACTCCAAAT
>NW_017681170.1:3143-6725 GCF_001879085.1 Nicotiana attenuata
TTAGTCATCATCAAAAGGGGGAATTTGTTGGCCCAAGATCAGTTGAAGTTTTGAAGAATGACAAACGAACTCAGTGAAGGACCAGGTTCATCTAAGGAGACACAGTTGTTATGGCCCATACACATGAGATGCACGTGAAGAAGATAAGTCCTTGAGATCAAGCAGCAATATCTTGATGAATATCTTCTGAATTGATCGAAAAGATTGCATATAGGATAAGGAGTTGAAGTCTCCTTATGAAAAGAGAATTACATCCGGATCAAGAATATGGATTAGGAGTTAGAGTTGTTCTTGGACTCGAATTGTCAAGGGATCCACAATTCGAGTTCTTATCAAACTCTGATTACTAACTCTATAAATATAACGATTGTTCTCTTTTACAGGTAATGCACATAAGCAGAAGTTAAGCATATTTGAGAGCAAAAAGATCAAGTCTGATTTGCAAGCAACATATGCGAGATACAAGTGTACACGTCTGAAGCTACATGAACTAAGATAGAAGAACCAGTTTCATCATTGTGTTTATTCTAAGTCTAGTTCAATTGTAGTAGGTTTTCATATTGTACCTTTCAGCTTTCTTAGAAGCAATTGTATTAGGTACTCTGAGTATTCAAGTTAGAGTTAACTTGAAAGTGTCGCAACAGTTGAGGCTGTGTGCTACACTGGGATTAGAGTTAATCCTTAGGTTTACAAAGAGTTTTATAAATGCAGTTTTTGGCTCAGTGATTTTAGTGGAGTTTGGGAAAATCCTACTGAGTAGTAGGTCGTGGTTTTTTCACCTTTTGAGCCAGGTGTTTTCCACGTAAAAATCTCTGTGCACTTTACTTTCAGTATTTATTATTCCGCAAACTGCTGTAGTTAGAACACTTAGAAGAACCAGGTTCTTCTAACGCGAAAATTAGGTACCACACAAATCATCCCCCCTCTTGTGTGGCATTGACGTTTAGAACATCATGGACGGATGAATGTCAAGCAGCATTTGACAAGATTAAGGAGTATTTGGCTAGTCCACCTGTGTTGGTTCCGCCGGAGCCGGGAAGACCCTTGATCCTTTATCTGACAGTTTTGGATAATTCTTTTGGGTGTGTACTGGGGCAGCATGACATCACAGGAAAGAAAGAGCAGGCGATTTACTACCTCAACAAGAAGTTCACATCGTATGAGGTGAAGTACACTCAACTTGAGAGGACGTGTTGTGCCTTAACCTGGGTAGCGCAGAAGTTGAAACATTACTTGTCATCATATACCACCTATCTCATCTCTTGGTTGGACCCGCTGAAGTACATTTTTCAGAAGCCCATGCCCACAGGGAGGCTAGCGAAGTGGCAAATCTTGCTTACAGAGTTTGATATTGTCTACGTGACCCGGACTGCAATGAAAGCACAAGCGTTGGCTGATCATTTGGCCAAGAATCCAGTTGATGATGAATATGAACCTTTGAAGACATACTTCCCCGATGAGGAGATAATGCATGTTGAAGAATTAGAACAAGTCGAGAAGCCTGGATGGAAACTGTTCTTTGATGGGGCTGCCAACGCCAAGGGTGTTGGGATAGGAGCAGTACTGCTTGTTATATAATAAATAGATGCATGACTAGACCTCTTGTA
This sequence comes from Nicotiana attenuata, assembly GCF_001879085.1. NCBI lineage: Eukaryota > Viridiplantae > Streptophyta > Magnoliopsida > Solanales > Solanaceae > Nicotiana > Nicotiana attenuata. Next base: position 4,751 of record NW_017681170.1, read on the forward strand.
GAGAAAACTCCCCATGAGTTACTTAAAGGGAGAAAACCAAACATATCCCATCTTAGGGCTTTTGGGTGTAAGTGCTATGTGCACAATAATGGCAAAAACTCCCTAGGTAAGTTTGATCCCAGAAGTGATGAGGGAGTATTCTTGGGATATTCTTCACATAGCAAAGCATATAAAGTGTTTAATAAAAGAACTCTATGTGTTGAAGAGAGTGTACATGTTGTGTTTGATGAATCTAACACTCTTTCTGAGAGACAGGAACATGAAGATGAAGCCATTGGACTGGTGAGACAATTGACTGAAGCCACAGCACAAGTCAAAGTGGCATCAAAGGAAGGAGTAGGTGATAGAACAGGTCCTCTCACCCAGGGCAACCTGACAGGGGGAACCAATCTGAAGGAACCTGTACCTGAACCTGTTCCTCTGCAGCATAACTATGAAGGAGAAACTAGCAGGAACCAGATGGTGGTGAAATCTTACAAGTACCTGAGTTCTCACCCCATTGAGAACATCATCAATGATCCAACATCTGGGGTCAAGACAAGATCACAACTGAAGAACCTGTGTGCATTTAATGCTTTTTTGTCCCTCATTGAACCTAAAAATGTGAGTGAAGCTCTACAAGATGCAGATTGGGTCAATGCTATGCAAGATGAGCTCAATAAGTTTAAAAGAAGCCAAGTCTGGCACTTAGTTCCAAAACCAAAAGACAGGTTAGTCATTGGGACAAAATGGGTCTTCTGGAACAAACTAGATGAAGATGGAACAGTTACAAGAAATAAGGCAAGGTTGGTGGTTCAAGGCTATAGTCAAGAGGAAGGCATTGATTATGATGAGACTTTTGCTCCAGTGGCTAGACTTGAGCAATTAGACTCCTCATAGCCTTTGCAGCACGTATGGAATTCACTCTTCATCAAATGGATGTCAAAAGTGCCTTCCTAAATGGCTATCTCAAAGAAGAAGTGTTTGTGAGACAACCTCCAGGATTCGAAAGTAAAGAATGTCCTGATCATGTATACAAGCTAGATAAAGCTCTCTATGGTCTCAAGCAGGCCCCAAGAGCTTGGTATGAAAGATTGTCAAAATTCCTTCTGGAGCATGGGTACAAAAGAGGTAAAATTGACAGCACTTTGTTCCTAAGGGAAAAAGGTAAAGATCTTCTTGTTGTACAAATATATGTTGATGATATAATATTTGGGGCCACTACAGATAGGTTGAGTAAGGACATTGCAAAATTAATGGGAAGTGAGTTTGAAATGAGTATGATGGGCGAACTAAATTTCTTCATAGGCTTGCAGAACAAACAAAGTCCAAATGGAACCATGATTCATCAGCAGAAGTATACAAAAGAACTAATCAAGAAGTTCAAAATGGAAGACTCTAAAGAAATAGGTACACCTATTGCAACTGCCACTAAATTAGATATTGATGAACCTGGTTCATCAGTTGATCAAAAGTTGTATAGGGGTATGATTGGTTCACTCTTGTATCTTACTGCCAGCAGGCCTGACATTGTTTTCAGTGTAGGACTTTGTGCTCGTTTTCAAGCTAATCCTAAAGAGACTCACTTGACTGCTGTCAAGAGGATATTGAGATATCTGAAGGGGACTACTGAATTGTGCCTATGGTACCCTAAAGGTAGTAATTTCGATCTAGTAGGTTATGCTGATGCTGACTATGCAGGTTTCCTAGTGGATAGAAAAAGCACCTCAGGTATGGCTCACTTTCTTGGTTCATGTCTTATATCATGGGCTACCAAGAAACAAAATTCAGTAGCCCTATCTACTGCTGAAGCTGAGTATGTGGCTGCAGCTTCTTGTTGTGCTCAACTACTGTGGATCAAACAACAATTAGTAGACTTTGGTATAGAAGTGGGATGCATACCAATATTCTGTGATAACACTAGTGCTATAAGTATGACAAAGAACCCTGTTCATCATAAAAGGACCAAGCACATAGATGTTAGACACCACTTCTT
>NW_017681170.1:10944-11758 GCF_001879085.1 Nicotiana attenuata
GGAAAATCCTACTGAGTAGTAGGTCGTGGTTTTTTCACCTTTTGAGCCAGGTGTTTTCCACGTAAAAATCTTTGTGCACTTTACTTTCAGTATTTATTATTCCGCAAACTGCTGTAGTTAGAACACTTAGAAGAACCAGGTTCTTCTAACGCGAAAATTAGGTACCACACAAATCACCCCCCCCCCCCTCTTGTGTGGTATTGAGGTTCTCCTTATGCTTACTAGCTGGTATGAACTATGTTAGGACACTTGCACAAGCATACATGTGGCTAAGTGTCACGACCCATTTTCACAATAGGTCATGAGGGCGCCTGACACCCTTGCCAGGCAAGCCATTTGCGGAAACATTTCTAAATAGTTATATTGCTTTTAATTAAAATAAGTGAAATAAACACTCAAAGTGGAATTTAAACCAGAAGAACTGAATACTGTAATAATATGACTACACAACCCAAAAATGATCGTCTACCAAAGTGTGTGCCAGAACCTGGTGTCACAAGCTACGGGCAACTAGTAGAATATACATCCAAAAGAATACCACACTACTCTACTGGCTGGATCCGGATATACAGAAAATAACAATACAAAAGAAAGACTTCTTCGGTTGCGGATCGACATGGAAGGAAAGCAGCTCACCGTAGAAGTCCCAAGCCTGCTCACGAATGCGCACCAGAGAAATAACCAGATCCACCCGCCTCAGACCCTATACATTTAAGTACAGAAGCGTAGCATGAGTACATAAACAATATGTACCCAGTGAGTATCCCTCCTAATCTCGAAGAAGTAGAGACGAGAGGTCGACTTGATACTCACT
>NW_017681171.1:0-3775 GCF_001879085.1 Nicotiana attenuata
AGGTAAGGCGAATGTGGCGCGGATGCCTTGAGCAGAAAGGCGGAGAGTATGGGTAGCTTGGCGTTCATTCCTACCGAGATGAGACCATTAGCTTTGGACATCCGGTCTTTAGCTAACAGACTTGTGAGGTTGGACATCTCAACCAATACGAGCAAGTAAAAGTGATTCACGTCAGGGGCAACACTCCGGTGCAAGAAAAAATGATAAAAATGAGAGTCTTATTGGTGAAAACCCTCACGGGCACCGTAAGGCGAAGCGAGTTGAGAGAAATCAAAAATGAGAGAGTCTTATTGGTGAAAACCCTCACGGGCACCGTAAGGCGAAGTGAGTTGAGAGAAATCAAAAATGAGAGAGTCTTGTTGGTGAAAACCCTCACGGGCACCGTAAGGCGAAGGTGAGTTTTTCAGACAGGCAAATGAGACAAGTCTGTGGTCAAAAGCTGCTCAAGACATTGCAGGACGAGCAAGGTTTGGGTTTGGGCGAAAATCATGTTATGAAAGTCCGGAACAACAAATGTGGCAATCGAAAGTTGATTGGTTAGACAGACTGGGCTGGTTAATCCAAAATGCATGGCATGCTCAATGGTACCAGCATTTCCACTCAGATAAGTCTCATTCTCTTCTTTCTTCATTACAAATCATCCGTTCTCGGATTCTCTTTACCCTTAACCCTCGAGGTCGTTGCATTTCATTCTTTCGAGGTCTATCTTTAAGATGTTTCAGTGTCAGTTCTGTTCGAAACAAAAGGAAGGAATGTCAAGGCAAACTACCAGCTTCCTAGTTGTACAGACAGGGCCAGAATATATCAAAGATAAAGTAAGTCATAAAGGACCACTGGATAATCGGATAATTGTGGGGAAGAAGCGAAGTTTCAAAAAGAGGGGTCAGAAACACAAAAACAACAATATGGGATAGGACACTTGGGTCATCAGAGTCAAGGGGTTGAAATTTGGTTAGGAAGTCGAGGGGATTCAAGGCAAGTCCAGGAAAGCGGGACGGAGTAAAGCCCAGCAGCAGGGATGTACCTAGCAAGAATGCCAGCAACTAGCCACCATTTTATATTGACAAGATTTTTCTTTGATTGAAATAGGGGTAGAAATTTCGTACGTTTCGGAGAAACCCTCCGTAAGGAAAGGTAGCACCCAAACAGGTATGATTGGAAACTCTCAGGACCCTCCTGGAAAATGGGACTTAGTTTAAATTTCAAAACAATCATGAGTAGCATAATTTAGCACAAATGTATCCTAAAGAACATAAGTTGGTTTCAAAGTTGCTTGTTTAAGATAGGATTCAATTAGGAGTTGTCAGGACCCTCCTGAATAATGGGACATAGTTTTAAGATTTCCTTTAGATAACAAGATATTGTTGTAGTATAGTATAATTCAGCCGTAAAATTGGCACTCTTTAGATATGACTTGAATTTTGATTTTCAGGACCCTCCTGGATAATGGGACGTAGTTTTAAGGTCTGGTTAGATAACAAAATATAGTGCAAGTCGTACCTTCAGTAGATATAGCTTAGGTTAAAATTGTCTTTTAACTAGAAGTTGTCAGGATCCGCCTGGATAATGGGAAGTAGTTTAAGACCTTTTAGACAACACATGTAGTGGGAGTAATACCTTTAGAAGATATAACTTAGGTTCGTAATTGTTAGAAGTTGTCAGGACCTACCTGGATAATAGGACTTAGCTTTCAAATTCTTATAATAGTTGGTAGAATAATTCAGTTTAACACTCACCATGTGCCCAGCTACCAAACTGGGGCAGAAAATTTTCTTTGTTTTTGTCTATTGTTGTTAAAATCAGGTACCCATTCAGAGAACAGGGAGAAGTAATTCAAGTTTGGAAGTCGGGAGCCCGCCCGTATAACAGAGGAATACATTTCAAGTTTTGAAGTCAGGAGCCCACCTGGAGAACAAGGGAATACTTTTCAAGCTTCAGCAATCAGGAGCCCACCTGGAGAACAAGGGAATACTTTTCAAGCTTCAGCAGTCAGGCGCCCACCTGGAAAACAAGGGAAGTACAATTCCTATCCTTTAGTTTTTAATATTTGATAACATGATGCGCCCAACTACCACACCGGGGCAGAAATTTTTCTTTGTTTGTCTGTTTTGTTGAAGTCAGGAACCCACCTGGAGAACAAGGGGATACTTTTCAAGCGTTGCAGTCAGGAGCCCACCTGGAGAACAAGGGAATACTTTTCAAGCTTCAGCAATCAGGAGCCCACCTGGAGAACAAGGGAATACTTTTCAAGCGTCAGCAATCAGGAGCCCGCCTGGAGAATGGGGGCATATATTTCAAATCTCAGCGGTCAAGCATCACTCGGAGGAATGGCAAAACATCTCCAATCACAATGCAAGGCAACAACGCAAGAATTCCAATGGGAGAATACAAGTTCAAGGCAACACAAAGAGCAAGTTAGAAGACATAGATAGGACCCTTTTGTAATTCATAGATCATAGCTTAGGCTAACTTCTTTTTATTTTAACATGGTGTAATAAGGAGGTCAGCGAGCAGTAGCAACAGCAACAACAGTGAAATCACAGTTCCCGGTAGTCCCAGCTACCAAACCTTCCCGAACTACACTGACCTGATTCCTTTTTAGCCAAGGATATGTAGGCAACCTTTGAAGCAGGGTTCGGTCAGACGGTTTTCAAAAATGCTTCACACGGAGTATTCGAACGGGCAAAAATCGCTCGTTTCCGCTCACTTATCTTTGCACGAAAACTCTTCGTGTTTTCGGGCAAAGAGGGGCAGCTGTGAGCACGTGATTTTTGCCCTATATGAATTACTCCCAAAAATTCAAACAAAATATTTTTTCTTTCATTATTTTACACTTTTGTGAGTTGTGTTATTGTTTGCATTTTATAAAAATATACACATGACATTTGCATTTAGGATCTAATTTCATATTTTAGGATTATTTAGTGGTTAAGCTGTTTTTAGAACAAAATTTAAAGAAAATAATAAAAATAGTCCATTTTTGCATTTTTAATTGTTAATTGTTGAATTTGTCATGGGTTTGCTTTTAAATAGGATTTAATAGAGTTTTAGGAATTAATTAGCTTAATTTTGGAAACAAAGTGGGTCTTTGATTTTGCATTTTAATAAAGTTAGAAAAACATAAATTACAAAATGAAAACAAATAAGTAAATAAAATACAAAAAGAAAAGAAGGAAAACAAATAAAAAGAAACTAAAATAAAGAAGCAAAGGGCTGGCCAACATTGGGCCATTTTTGTTCAAGCGCTCAAGCCCAAACCCCTTCCAAACCAATCCCAGCCCAAACGCCCAAAAACCCCAAATCCGGTCCCCAGCCCAAAGGTTCTCGATCCGGTCCAGCCACTTAGAGCTCAAACGACGTCGTTTCCACGACAATCAATCCTGGTCGTCTAGGTTGTTTGATCAAACGGTCAGGAATTGATATTTTTTGACATATAACTGTCTGAATCGCCCCCCCCCCCCATCTCTCATCTCTCAAAACACACCCCTCTCAAAACCCTAGAGATGCCGCTCTATTATGCTCCGTCAAAACTCGCCGGCGGCGACGACGGAAACCACTCCAATAATACCCAAAATCACACCAGAGCACCCCCTTCCTCCCCTTATCATGAATCCGTTAGTCTCTCCCCTCAAATACCACTGGAACCCCTCGAATCTTTAAAATCTAGTCACCGCCTCCGCCGCCCACGGCGGCGCCGCCACCAAAACCCTACCAAACTCGCACCCCATACCTCCCCTCACCCTTCTCTCTCCTAAATCCCCTAAACCTACTTCCC
>NW_017681171.1:6018-11756 GCF_001879085.1 Nicotiana attenuata
CAAATTGATGGTTTCATTTTAAAACAAAAGCAAAACAATTTTGAGCCTTCCAGATTAGGTAGCGAATTTAAATTAAGAGCTTTTCCTCTTGTTTAGGTTCGGACTTGAATTTGAGGCCCAAATTGTGTAACATTAATTAAATAGGACCCGTTAGAGACAAACTAAATAGAAATTATAGCTTGCTCTAGGATGGCCTTTAAATAAAAATGAGACGAGCCTTGCCAAATAAAATGCATAAATTGCGGGGCCCTTATTAAATGCTTATATTGAAATGCTTAGACTTCGGGATGAGCCGCTTACCGAATTTCACGGCTTTCCCCAAAGGTAATAACGCGTTAACCTCTTTAAGCGCGTCTTTTAATAACATTACCTTCCTAAACTCGGGTGCGCATTTATGTGACCCAAATCCAAATCTCAACGAAGTCAAAATGTGTCAAAAATCGCGGGTGCATTTATGTGACGCGGTTCGAGACATATTTTCATGACGTTGGAATTCTCTTTAAAATAATAATAATAAAAGCGGTTAAAAAGCATATAAGTTAAAACATGTATTAAAATCATATTTTTGCCAAATATAGCAGTTGAGAGACCGTGCTAGAACCACGGAACTCGGGAGTGCCTAACCCTTTCTCCCGGGTTAACAGAATTCCTTACCCGGATTTCTGGTTCGCAGAATGTAAAACAGAGTCAAATCCTTTCCTCGATTCGGGATTCATATCGGTAACTTGGGACACCATAAATCTCCCAAGTGGCGACTCTGAATCTTTTAATGAAATGAATCCCGTTTCGATTGTCCTTTAATTGGAAAAAACTCCTTTTGTTATACCTTTCACGGGGTGTAGCGGAAAAAGGAGGTGTGACAGAGAGAACCAGAGATAGAGAGAGGGAGATAGAGAGACCGGTTGAGAGAGAATGAGAGGGGGGAAGTGAGAGACAGGGGTAGTCATTAGGGGGTTAAATTAGGAAGGGCTGCTCTGGACCGTTGATTCAAAATAATCAATGACTCAGATGGAATAGGGATTGGGCCGGGTAGGATAGGGTATTGGGCTTGGGGTTTGGTGGGTTATTTAATTTGGACCAGGTTTAATTAGGCTATAATTTAAATAAGAATGGCTAATTGTTAAATACCCATCCAAATTAGATAAATAATTAATAAAATAGCTAATAATTAGGTAAAATGAAATTAAAGCTAATAAATAGGTGAAATTAAGGTGATTAACTAATAATTACAATATAGAATGGCTGATTATTGAATTAAAATAGCATAAAGTGTACAATTAGGCTATAATTGCAAAATTATTGTAATTATAGCCAAACAATGCCAAATTGGGTAATTTGTGAAATAGTTAAATCTTAATAGGATTAAAAATGATATATTGAGCTAAGAAATACTTTGAAATTACTTGTAATGTAATTTATGAATAATTATTGGATATAAAGTACTGAATAAATTAGAAAAATAAATTGATAATAATATGGAAAATTATGGAAAAATACCAATTATTATAAAAAGTGATTTTGAAGGTAGATATGCAAATTTAAAAAATAGTTTGAGGAAAAATTGGGTATCAACAGCTGCCCATCTTTACTCGGGAAGGATGAAAGAGTTGTCGGGTAAAGATGTGATGGCCAATTTTGACCGAGCGAAACGATTTGAAGAGATTTAGGCCGCACCCTGGTTTCTGAGTTGCCTACATATCCCTAGTTTTACAGGAATCAGGCCGTATATAGTTCAGGAGTCATCGGCGAAGTATATCGATGAAGTTTTACAAGAACGGACGCAACGTATAGGGTTGGACGAATAAGCGACTTACGGGAATGGTTAGGAGAACTGGAGCGGGACCACTCCTGCCAGGATGACCGTTGCTCGCCGGATTACCTGCAAATAAATGATACAAGCATATATTGCGTAATTTAAACATGATGCAAATTCCCGTCAGACGATGAATGTTGTCTTTGGACGGTTAGGAATGGCGTCCTCAGACTATGATGTCCTGGGCCATGGGTTGTTTGATGCAGGATTCGCAAGCCATGAAATGATGTTCTCGGGCTATGAGGATGGTTCCTCCGAACCATGACGCCTTTGAATAATGATATTCAAAAGATTGAAAGAGATCCTCAGGCCATGACATGGTGTTCTCGGGCCATGAAGATGGTGCCTCCGAACGATGATGCCTTTGGACGAGTTGGCGATATTTCAGCCCATGAAGGATGCGGTAGTATGATACGGATAAGATAGAGCTCAGTCTTGCGAATTGAAGGGCAGAGCTTAGCCCGTAAAAAAAACGAGATAAATAGTGCTTGACATAGCGCTTAGTTTCAAAGAAAATTGGAGGTAGAGCTTAGCCTCGAAAGGCAGAAAAGTAGCCTTATGCAAAGATGCGAATCCAGATGGAGGTAGAGCTTAACCTCAGAAGGCAGGATGGTAGCCTTATGCAAGAATGCAGATGGAGACTGTGCTTAGTCTCGGAAGGCAGAATAGTAGCCTTATGCAAGTTGGAAGGCAGAATAGTAGCCTTATGCAATGCAAATGCAGATGGAGACAGCGTTTAATCTCGGAAGGCAGAATAGTAGCCTTATGCAAGTTGGAAGGCAGAATAGTAGCCTTATGCAATGCAGATGCAGAGGGAGACAACGTTTAGTCTCGGAAGGCAGAATGGTAGCCTTATGCAAGAAATAAAATAACGAATGATAGTAGAGTTTTCTTAGCTGATAGCAGATTGCGGCGTTGTGATTACTGGGAGCATTGTAACTACGGAGCATTACTTGTGTGTGCTGATAGAAAATGTTAGTAAGTGCAACGATTCTATGAATCGTATTTTGAACAATGTTTGTCCCCTGGGCGTACAGTATGTTTAAGGATTTTGCAATCCTAGTGCCTGCATCCAAAGAAAAATTGTGAGTTTTGTAAGGGGGAGGTTAGTTCGTATCTCCGTTGGCTTTGCTTGACTCGTTCGGCTTTGATCTGGTGATACCGTCTGTATCATTGGGGTAGCGTTGCAAAACAAAGTAGTTTCAATAATAAACATGCATGATTTTGTAAAAGTATGACATGAATGTATAATTAAAAATAGCTTTTAGATGAGCCGACGACTGTGACGTAGTTCAGGACATTGCAACCTCTTCTGCTACGGAATTTTGAGGGTCCTCCTCAAAATTCTGCCCCAGTTTGATGGGTTGACGTTTCTGACTGTTGCTCGTGCGGCGATCGATTGAAATTACTTCGAAATTTTGAGGGTCCTCCTCAAAATTCTGCCCCAGTTTCCAATTGCGGGAGGAAATAAAATTTATATTGAATTGTGACCGAACCCATAAGGCTGCCTACGTATCCCCTCTTAAACGGGAATCAGGTCAGGCATAGTACAATTTACATCATATAAAGAAAGCATAAAGATTACACATAGTAACGCTTGACTGCATCTGAATTGATCGGCTTTGGCCAGACTTCTCCGTCCATTTCTGCAAGTATGAGGGCTCCTCCTGTCAAAACCCGGTGAACCATGTATGGACCCTGGCAGTTGGGAGAGAACTTCCCTTTGGCTTCATCTTGATGCGAAAAAATTTTCTTCGACACTAGCTGCCACGGTGTGAACTGTCTTGGCTTGACTCTTTTGTTGAAGGCTCTGGACATTCTATTTTGATAGAGTTGACCATGGCAGACTGCATTCATTCTCTTTCCGTCTATAAGGGCTAGTTGCTCATAACGACTTTTTACCCACTCTGCGTCGCCGAGCTCAGCTTCTTGTATGATCCTTAGGGAAGGAATTTCTACCTCAGCGGGAATGACAACCTCTGTACCGTAAACCAGCACATAGGGGGTTTCCCCGATTGATGTGCGGATTGTGGTGCGATACCCCAATAGAGCAAATGATAACTTCTCGTGCCACTGTCTAGGCTTCTCTATAATTTTCCTCAATATCTTCTTGATATTCTTGTTGGCGGCTTCTACAGCTCCATTCGTCTGAGGTCTGTAGGCTGTGGAATTCTTGTGTTTGATCTTGAAAGTTTCGTACATAGCTTTCATCAAGTCGCTGTTGAGGTTGGAGCCATTATCAGTAATGATTGACTCTGGAATTCCGAATCGACAAACAATGCGATCGTGGACAAAGTCTGCCACGGCTTTCTTAGTCACTGCTTTGTAAGATGCTGCTTCGACCCATCTGGTGAAATAGTTGATGGCTACTAGGATGAACTTGTGTCCGTTGGAAGTGGCAGGCTCGATTGGTCCAATAACGTCCATTACCCAGGTGGCAAATGGCCACGGTGAGCTTGTTGCATTAAGCTCGTTTGGAGGTACCTTTATCATGTCTCCATGTATCTGACAGCGGTGGCATTTTCGGACATACTGGATGCAGTCCGTTTCCATAGTCATCCAAAGGTAACCAGCCCGGAGTATCTTCTTTGTTAAGACAAAACCGTTTATATATGGACCGCAGGTCCCGGCATGAATTTCCTCTAGCAGCTTGGATGCTTCCTTCGCGTCGACACATCTTAATAATCCTAAATTGGGAGTCCTCCTATACAGGATTCCTCCGCTGTGAAAGAAGTTGTTGGACAATCTCCGAAGTATGCGTTTCTGAGTAGGATTTGCAAGCTTTGGGTACTCTCCTTTTGCCAAATATTCCTTGATATCATGAAATCAAGGCTTTCCGTCTGCTTCTTCTTCAACATGGGCACAGTAAGCTGGCTGATTATGGATTTTTACCGGAATGGGATCAATGAAATTCTTGTCTGGATGTTGTATCATAGATGATAGGGTAGCCAATGCAACAGCGAACTCATTCTGGATTCTGGGAACATGTTGGAATTCCGTCTTCGTGAACCTCTTTCTCAATTCCTGTACGTGGTGCAGATACGGGAGTATCTTGGAATTTTTGGTTGCCCATTCTCCTCGTACCTGATGTATAAGTAAGTCTGAATCTCCAATCACTAGCAGCTCTTGAACGCTCTTGTCAATGGCCATTTTGAGTCCTAAGATGCAAGCTTCATACTCGGCCATATTGTTGGTACAGGGGAACCTGAGTTTGGCAGACACCGGATAATGCCGACCGGTTTCTGATATTAGGACTGCTCCAATGCCAACTCCTTTGAAGTTCGCTGCTCCATCGAAGAACATTCTCCAACCGTCATAGGATTCCGCAATGTCTTCTCCTATGAATGATACCTCTTCATCAGGAAAATACGTTTTCAGGGGTTCATATTCTCCATCCACGGGGTTTTCAGCAAAGTGGTCTGCCAGTGCCTGTCCTTTGACCGCTTTCTGAGTTACGTAAACAATGTCGAGCTCAATCAACAGGATTTGCCACTTGGCTAGCTTGCCAGTGGGTATGGGCTTCTGAAAGATGTACTTCAAGGGATCCATTATCGATATGAGATATCTAGTATAGGCACAGAAGTAATGTCTCAGCTTCTGAGCTACCCAAGTCAAAGCACAATAGGTGCGTTCCAATAGAGAATACCGGGCCTCGTACGGGGTGAACTTCTTGCTGAGATAATAAATGGCTTGCTCCTTCCTTTCTGTTTCATTGTGCTGCCCAGAACGCAGCCGAAAGCTCCATCAAACTCTGCAAGGTAGAGTAATAAGGGTCTACCTAGCTCAGGCGGGACTAAGACTGGTGGTGTTGACAGGTACTCCTTCATTTTGTCGAAGGCCTTTTGGCAATCATTGGTCCATTTGGTGGCGGCGTCCTTCTTTAACATCTTGAAGATCGGCTCACAAATAACTGTAGAGCGTGCTA
>NW_017681172.1:0-1508 GCF_001879085.1 Nicotiana attenuata
AAGGTGTTAGGCATTCCCGGGTTCCGTGATTCTAGCACGGTCGCTCAACTGTCATATTTGGCTTAGTTATTTGATTTTAAAACATGTTTCAACTTATATGCTTTTTAGCTTTGAACCGCTTTTATTATTATTTTAGAGAGACTTGCAACGTCGTGAAAATATGTCTCGAACCACGTCACATAAATGGACCCGCAATTTTTGACACATTTCGACTTTGTTCAGATTTGGATTTGGGTCACATAAATGTGCACCCGTATTTAGGAAGGTAAAATTATTAAAAGCGCCTAAAGCGACTAACATGTTATTAACTTCGCGGGAGGCCGTGAAAATTCGCTAAACGGCGCGTCCCGAATTCTAAGTATTTTAATATAAGCAATTAGTGAGGGCCACGCAATTTATATGTTTTGTTTAGCGAAGCTCATCTCATTTCATTATTTCAAAGGCAAACCTAAAGCAACTATGATTTTCTACTTTATTTGTCTCTAATAATAAAATAAAAAGTCCTAATTAATTTGTTACCGGACTAAAGCAAACCCAGAACTTCGGGTTCCCATTTTTACACCAATAAATCACTTCAGGAAATTGTTATGCCCAGCCACGACTTCAAACAAAATAATATCACTAAATGATCAAATGCAACAATGATTCAGATTTGCAATGCTCATGTCCCCACTACGTTGTAGGCCCGAGAAGGGAAAATTAACTAACTCTATACTTGCAATCATCCAAATTTTATTCCTACTTACTGAATTAACACTGATCTCACTTTTAATCAATTTAATTCGAATTCCAGGCTCAGATATTTATTTGCTGGTAAAGGCGAAAATCGAACCGGAACGTGGATCGGATTCAACAATAGAAGCAGCTTGATTATGTGACTTTCTTTAACACTATGCATGAACAGGTCAACGATCCCAATTCAGAACAAACCAACGATTTTAAAAAAACTGATTCAAACTAACATTATTCACTCAAGGAATTCGTGGTTCTAGAACTGAATTGTTGAGGTATTTACTAAAACTGTTTATTACGCCAGGACTTAACATACACAGGAGTCTGTATATTAATTTTCGACTCAGCTTCTAATTCTAAACTACAGCTATCACAGAAGTCCAACTACACTTCATTGAAGCTACTGGTTGGGACGGAATGAATTCAGGTTCAAAGTTTAACAGTCCAAATCGTTCGCAATCCAAATTATACAATCCAAACACAAACCAAATGCAAACCTAAACAAATACATATCACATATCATATCTTCTACTATGACAGTATGAACACGGCAGTTTCAGAGGGTAAAGGAATGTGCATTTTTCATTTCAGCATCTCAACTCAAAGCTACAGCCATTCATAGTTCGAATATGTACCTGGGAAATTGAATTACAACAGGAGGAAGAGATCAGCAGCAGGTAACAACAGCTGGTATCCAGCAGTTAACAACAGCAACAATTGGAATAATTTGAACCAAAATAACTTCACAAAACCCAAGCAAACACCAAAGAAATGCA
>NW_017681172.1:5431-7285 GCF_001879085.1 Nicotiana attenuata
GAGTAGAAGGATGGGACCGCCTATCGCACGTCATCTCAGTAGATTTACTAGATAGACCCGACCATGTCAGGTGTAGCCATGCGCCTGGCATACTTCTTCTTCTACTTCCGACCTCGGACCCTTCCCCTTCGGTTCGGCTCCAATGATCCCTGAGACCGAGAACTTGACCGAGACCTTCCACCCGTCGGGTGTCACACCTCCTTTTTACCTACACCCCCGCAAGGGCGTAAAGGAGTTTTTTCAATTAAAGGACAATCGAAACGGGATTTGTTATTGAGATTCAGAGGCGCCACTTGGGAGATTAATGGTGTCCTAAGTCACCGGTTGAATCCCGAATCGAGGAAATTATTGAATCTGTTTAACAGTCCGCGATCCAGAAATCCGAGTAAGGAATTCTGTTAACCCGAGAGAAGGTGTTAGGTATTCCCGGGTTCCGTGGTTCTAGCACAGTCGCTCAACTGTCATATTTGGCTTAGTTATTTGATTTTAAAACATGTTTCAACTTATATGCTTTTTAGCTTTGAACCGCTTTTATTATTATTTTAGAGAGACTTGCAACATCGTGAAAATATGTCTCGAACCGCGTCACATAAATGCACCCGCGATTTTTGACACATTTTGACTTTGTTCAGATTTGGATTTGGGTCACATAAATGTGCACCCGTATTTAGGAAGGTAAAATTATTAAAAGTGCCTAAAGCGACTAACATGTTATTAACTTCGCGGGAGGCCGTGAAAATTCGCTAAACGGCGCGTCCCGGATTCTAAGTATTTTAATATAAGCAATTAGTGAGGGCCACACAATTTATATGTTTTGTTTAGCGAAGCTCATCTCATTTCATTATTTAAAAGGCAAACATAAAGCAACTATGATTTTCTACTTTATTTGTCTCTAATAATAAAATAAAAAGTCTTAATTAATTTGTTACCGGACTAAAGCAAACCCAGAACTTCCGGTTCCCATTTTTACACCAATAAATCACTTCAGGAAATTGTTATGCCCTGCCACGACTTCAAACAAAATAATATCACTAAATGATCAAATGCAACAATGATTCAGATTTGCAATGCTCATGTCCCCACTACGTTGTAGGCCCGAGAAGGGAAAATTAACTAACTCTATACTTGCAATCATCCAGATTTTATTCCTACTTACTGAATTAACACTGATCTCACTTTTAATCAATTTAATTCTAATTCCAGGCTCAGATATTTATTTGCTGGTAAAGGCGAAAATCGAACCGGAACATGGATCGGATTCAACAATAGAAGCAGCTTGATTATGTGACTTTCTTTAACACTATGCATGAACAGGTTAACGATCCCAATTCAGAACAAACCAACGATTTTAAAAAAATTGATTCAAACTAACATTATTCACTCAAGGAATTCATGGTTCTAGAACTGAATTGTAGAGGTATTTACTAAAACTGTTTATTACGCCAGGACTTAACATACACAGGAGTCTGTATATTAATTTTCGACTCAGCTTCTAATTCTAAACTACAGCTATCACAGAAGTCCAACTACACTTCATTGAAGCTACTGGTTGGGACGGAATGAATTCAGGTTCAAAGTTTAACAGTCCAAATCGTTCGCAATCCAAATTATACAATCCAAACACAAACCAAATGTAAACCTAAACAAATACATATCACATATCATATCTTCTACTATGACAGTATGAACACGCCAGTCTCAGAGGGTAAAGGAATGTGCATTTTTCATTTCAGCATCTCAACTCAAAGCTACAGCCATTCATAGTTCGAATATGTACCTGGGAAATTGAATTACAACAGGAGGAAAAGATCAGCAGCAGGTAAACAACAAGCTGGTATCCAGCAGTTAACAACA
>NW_017681172.1:10962-11753 GCF_001879085.1 Nicotiana attenuata
TTCCCTTGTTCTCCAGGTGGGCTCCTGATTGCTGAACTTGAAATGTATTCCCTTGTTCTCCAGGTGGGCTCCTGACTGCTGAACTTGAAAAGTATTCCCTTGTTCTCCAGGTGGGCTCCTTACTGCAACAAAATAGACAAACAAAGAAAATTTTCTGCCCCAGTTTCATAGTTGGGCACATGGGTGAGTGTTAGACTGAATTATTCGACCAACTATTGTAAGAATGGAGAGCTAAGTCCCATTATCCAGGGAAGTCCTGACAGCTCCTAAGTTATATTTTCTAAAGGTATTACTTCCGCTACGTTGTAATCAAAGAGGTCTTAACTACTCCCCATTATCCAGGAGGGTCCTGACAACTTCTAGTTAAAAGACAGTTTTGACCTAAGTTATATCTACTAAAGGTACGACTCCCACTATATCTTGTTATCTAGACCGACCTTAACATTACGTCCCGTTATCCAGGAGGGTCCTGAAAACTCCTAAATGAATCCCATCTTAAACATGCAAACTTATGCTCCTTTGGGGTACATTTATGCTACATTATGCTACTCATGATTGTTTTGAAATTTAAACCAAGTCCCATTTTTAGGAGGGCCCTGAGCATTTCCAGTCATACCTGCTTGGGTGCTGCCTTTCCTTACAGAGGGTTTCTCCGGAACTTCTGCCCCTGTTTCATTCAAAAAAATCTTGTCAGTTTAAAATGTGTGTGGTTTGTGGCCTTGAACTTGGAGGGAGATTGCTCTTTCGCTTCCCAAGAGGACTGATTTCCACTCGAAGCCTTGCTTGTTTCT
>NW_017681173.1:0-11752 GCF_001879085.1 Nicotiana attenuata
ATGGAAATTGTAATAAAGCAAACAAGGGAGTGAGGGTGGGGAGAGACATGATGTAGAAATTCTAAAAATGTTTAAAGGAACGCGCATGTTATGACCAAATTGAGCGAAGATATTTGCAAGCGAATTCAAATAAAGGGAAAACGGGAAAAGGGTGTACATGTAACAATAAAAGGGAAACGGGAGCGGGATATTCATGTAACATCAAAAAATAATAAAGACACATTAATCGGAGAAGACTAATTCATATAGACCAAGTTCACTTATGGTAAGAGCCTAAAAATCCCCAGCAGAGTCGCCATGCTGTAGCGCCCCCTTTTTCTCGCAAAATCGGGTTTCGATATGTGACAACTCTTTTAAGGAAGGTGTTAAAAGAGAGAGTTGCCACCTAACGGGTTTGAGGTGCGTTAGGGCACCTATTTGCGTCACCAATGATCGGGTAAGGGCTCGAAATTACCTAGAAGAGAAGGTGTTAGGCACTCTTCAAGGTCCACAACTGTGGGTCCCGGCCGAACACGAATTATATGAATTAGTCTATGTGATCAAATAAACGAAGAGAGAGCACCAAAAATTTAAGAAGTTTATTATAAATAGGTTTTGAACAGAGGGTACAACTATTTTTTATTATAGTAGGAAAAGAAAGAAAATGGCAGGGAGGGGCTCCTAAATTTTTTTAGCCTAAAGGATCACCCCGTGCAACATAAATAATACTTCGTAACTCCCTCCAGATGGGGTGTTACTCATATTATTCAGCGGGCACAGACTATCTTCTCCTGCTACCCGATTACTATCTTTAAGTTGTTACCTAAAGCGTACTAGTTCAATTATAACTCGTACCATATACGTGCACTACTCGTCCCATGCCTATGGTCCAGGAGACATTTGGACCTCTATTTGGGTGGTTCTAGACTTAACTTAGGTTGCTCAAAATGATAAAACTAGGCGACATACAAACAAGTTGGACTTCATGTAAAAGCAACTAAAGGCTCACATTGACTCCCACACTTAGACAGCAAATGCACGCAAACACATAAGCAAATTAGGAGATTTCAAAGTTCAGAACCTTAAACCTATAAACATGATTTCTAGATGACTTTGAATTACAGTACGGGCAGTTTCAGATGCAAGGCGTTATTTTAGAGGCATGACTTCTAAATAGCTACACAGTTTAGGGATCCTGATATTATATGCTGATTATTACAGATTATAAGTGTTTAAACCTATAGACATGATATCTAGGTGCAGTAATTGGCAGTGATAACTATAGAGATATTCAAAATTGTTCAGTTTGATCCTATAAGCATGCTTTCTATAGTTGCAATGAAGCAATGTTTGAGAGTTCAATATTAGCACTTAAAAGCGAGTGATAATGTCCTACATGCAGGATTTCTAACGATTAGTAATTGAGACTGGTTCTAGCTCCTATAGGCATGTCTCTTAAGGGAGTAACTATAACAATACATTAACCAATTAAGACCCTATAGGCATGATTTCTAAAATGCGGATTAGTAGAACATAAACTAATATAATCCTATGATCATGGTATCTAGCGAACATGCTGCAATTGAAAGATTGGTCATTTTATTTCCTATAGTCATGATATCTAATAAACATATAGAAGCAGAATATGTTAAATGAATTAACCACCTATAGGCAAGTTATCTAACACACATAGTAGCAGAACATGTTTGAGCAAATTAAACACCTATAGGAAGGTTATCTAACAGCGCATAGGAACAGAACATGTTAAACAAATTAAACACCTATAGGCATGATTTCTACCAGTTTCATGCAAATATTAAAGTAAACCCATTTTTCCAATTTTTACTAACACCCCAATTGTTATTACAGAATTATTACAGGCCCGATGAATGAAATAAATTACAAAGTTATAAAATGACTATAGTAGGCCTTAGACAGGCCCAAAGTATACCCGGCCAGGCCAGGCCTTCAATTTCAAATCCATATAGTTTCACACCAGCCCAAAAAATAGCCAGGATCCAGTAGCCATCAAAGATTCAGAAAATAGCCATGTATACAAGCCCATTGGCTTATTCGGTAAGTAGAAACGGGCAAAGTTGAGAAATGAGGAAAAATGGCAAAGAACCTTGGACCCTAGTGCATCAGAGTTCCCAAGGGCTTCAAGAACCCAGGACAGTGCTCACACTAGGGAGGTTAATAGAGGAGATTCAGGAGGTGCAAGCTTCAGTATCAGAGGGAATGATCAAAGACCCAAATCCTAGTGTGTCAGAGTTCACAAGGGCCACAAATGGACCCCAAGAAGCGCTCTCACAGGGGAGGTCAATAGCAAGAGCCTTGATAGCCTTGGCTTTCAGCCGGCTAAGAATAAGGAGTTCAGAATAGCATAAGTGACAATGAGGGGGAATGGACAATAGCTAAGGGACAAAAGTGGGGAACACACTTATAACCTAAAGCAGACATAGCCATAGAGAGCAACTAATCAAATAGGTCAGCAGGTTTAGCAGGATTTCAACACATAGGAAAACACCACATAGATAGCCACACATTTAAAGAGTTGGGGAAATAAACAAGTTTGCAGGATTAGCAGTCATGGCACTAAACCAATTAAGACTTAAGAGGTTCAGATTAAGTTAAATATGCATCCTAGGGTCATGCTAATAAGTATTTGGGCATGATGGGGAACATACTTTGTGATAAATACTGGAAGAAACAGGTTATCAAATGAACAAGGGACAGACTAGAAAACATATTAGCATAGAAGCAGGATCATAGTCGATAGCAAATAGTTTTAATACAAATTGCAACACATTGTATATGCAGAACAAACATTGCAAGGACCTAGAACAGTGTAAGATAGCTAACTCATACCAAATATCACATATGGTTATTCTGGGATTTTCATAATAGACTAAACAACTAGGGAAGATCTAAATCATGTCACAAAATGATTCAAGAGGGCATGGAAAAATAGGTTGAGGTAACTGTTAAGATCTCAATCAGTTACTAATAGAGTATGGGGTTCAAGTGAGCATGCTGAGTGACAAAATAGCAAGTGAACATGTCATAATTAACAAGACATTCTAGCATTCATTATAGAGGTATAAAACAAACAAGCATGATTAGGGAAACATCCAAACACCCTTGCACTCAGATTACCCAAGTTAGGCTTACGTAAACACATAACTAGTAGCATTAGGAGGGGAGTCAGATGCTAAAAGACTTAGAACATGGTAGAATTAACAGAATCACATGCAAAAGTAATCCCAAAAATATATTAAGCCAAGAATTTCAAAGGTGAGAACATACGCAAATCAAGAACACATAGGGATGAAACTGCAAGAGTCTAGTAGCTTACTAGTTGAACGAACAACAAAAGATCCACAAGAGTCCAAAAGAGTTCGAATGGTAGATTCGCTGTGGCCTTGGCTTTCAGCCGGCCACCACAAAATGAAGAGCGAGATAATAAGGAATTCACAGGACAAAGCCTCAAGTTTTTAGTGAGATTATATCGATTAAGGTCCCTAAAAGGGAAATGGGGAGGGGTTTATATAGTAGTAGAAATTAAACACCCAAACAAGGAAAATCATCAATCAAACACGAGAAAGGAAAGGATATCACATGCAATCGAAAATCAGTAAGGAAAAGAGAAAAATTTCAAACCCTAATTTTAGGGAAAGTGAAAAATCGGCACAATCTAAAATAAAAAATCAAACACCACATAGAATAGGACGGATATAGACAAAATATCACCCAAAATCAAAGAATCAAACCAATTTTGGTTCGATCTAAAGATATCTGAAAACCCTAGTTTTAGGGTAAGTAAGAATCAACAAAAATACAAAGAGATTCGTACCCATAATAGAACAAAGGATGAATATAGATGGAATAGCAAAAAGGTCAAGGATTTGAACCGATTCCGGTTCGATTTTGATGAGATTTTCTTGCCATGTTTAGGCAAGCACCATAAGAGAGTAACCAGTACCAAGAGGAGGCCGTATATGGCAAGCAATAGCAGTCGAATCCCATGT
Organism: Nicotiana attenuata; assembly: GCF_001879085.1. Taxonomy (NCBI): domain Eukaryota; kingdom Viridiplantae; phylum Streptophyta; class Magnoliopsida; order Solanales; family Solanaceae; genus Nicotiana; species Nicotiana attenuata. The sequence goes on from NW_017681173.1 coordinate 4,008, forward strand.
CTGGTGGGATTAGGAGAAGGATTTGAGTGGAAGACGGCTAGGGTTTAGTTAAAGAAGAAGAGGGATGAGAGCATATGATGGCGGTTGGTTGGATGAAAATGGTTAGGGTTTGGGGGTTTGGTTAATTAAAAAGGGTAGAAGGGGTGTGGGTCGTTGATCTTGAAAGATCAACGGCTGGGATTTAAAAATGAACGGGACGGGTTAAAATAAAACGGGTACCGACTGGGTTGTGGGATTGGGCTAAAAATTTGGGCTGGGGGTTATTTGGGCTAGGGTATTAAGTGTTGGGTAGTTCTAGGTACGAATTTGGTTTTAAAAAATGGGCTATTATTTAAATACACAAAATTTAATAAAATAATTAATAAGAATGCTTTAATAAATGAATAAAAATATTATTTATGCAATAAATGATTAACAATAATAATTTATCATTATAAAAATATAGAAGGCTATTTGACACAAATAGTATAGATAAAAAGTAATTATATATGAATATAGGCTATTATTGCAAAATTGGGTAAATAGCTTAAAAATACAAACATAAATATACGAAATAAAGTAAAAATATTATGAAACATATATGAGGATGCACAATAGTAATTTGAATAATTAAGTCATCAAAAAATAATTTGAAGGAATAATTAATAATTATTCAAGTAATTAAAATGTAGGAAAATCAATTTAAAGCTCTAAAAATTATGGAAAAATTATAGAAAATGCTTGTATAGGTTTATTAACTAAATGATGATGCAAATATACAATTCTGAAAGTATATATATGCATTTTAAAAATATGAGGGGAAATTGGGTATCGACAGCGAACACCTTCATTCAGTCACTTCGCCCTGGCCTTTCATCAAATGGGGAATGGACATCTTCGGACCCCTCCCTTCGGGACGAGGTAATAAACGATTTCTTTTAGTTTAAACTAACTATTTCTCCAAATGGGTAGAAGCAGGTGCATTCGCCCAAATATGCAAACAAGAAGTAATCACGTTCATATGGAGAAACATCATATGTCGCTTCAGCATCCCCAAAAAAATCAGTTGCGGCAATGGTCCCCAGTTCATTGGAAAAAAGACCGACGAGTTCTTCAAAAAATGGCACATCAAAAGAATACTCTCCAGAAGTGTTATGGGCATATCTCACTTTGCCAAGACGAGCACAGGGGAAACGCCATACTCACTAGTCTATGGGACTGATGCAATGATACTAGTTGATGTCGGGGAAGCCAGTCTGAGATACTCAAATAAAAGTGGCCCAAGCAACGACGAGAACAGAAGGCAAGACCTCGATGAAGCCGAAGAGCGAAGAGACATGGCCTACATAAGAATGATAGCTCAAAAACAACAGGCAGAGCAGTACTACAACAAAAAAGCCAAAATCAGGCCACTCAAAGTCGGGGACTACGTACTCAAAGCCAAAACACAAGCAAGCAAAGACCCACGATAAGGCAAACTGGGAACCAATTGTGATGGCCCATACAAAATCATGGCAGCAGCAAGCAAAGGATCATTCCAGCTGGAAACAATGAAAGGAAAATTACTACCAAACAATTGGAACGTCGCCCACCTCAAATACTTCAACTTCTAAGGATAGACGTCCCCCGAGTCGTACTTTGTTTTCCCTTACCCGAATTTTGTCCCAATTGGGTTTTCTCGGGGATGTTATTAACGAGGCGACTGTAATGAGACGGCCGGTCGTTTTAAGAATTTATGCCCCGATCCCCTATTGACTGCATTCCCCGTGTTTGTTTCTGCTATTCTGAGTTGCCGGGAGGATTTATTTGGAGTTTCAGAGAGTTTTGGGACACTTAGTCCCTAAATGAGAGTTTAAGTTTTAGAATTTGGACCGTAGTCGGAATAGTGTGAAAACAGCCTCGGAATAGAATTCCATTGGTTCCGTTAGCCCCGTTGGGTGATTTCGGGAAAGGAGCATGTTCGGATGGTGCTTTGGAGGTCCATAGCTTATTTAGGCTTGAAATGCCGAAAGTTGAATTTTTGAAGATTCGGTTCGATAGTGAGATTTTGATCTAAGTGTCGGAATGGAATTTCAGAAGTTGGAGTAGCTCCGCAGTGTTAAATGTGACGTGTGTGCAAAATTTCAGGTCATTCGGACAAGGTTTGATTGACTTTTTGATCGAAAGCGTAATTCAAGAGTTTTTGAAGTTCTTAGGCTTGAATCTGATGTTAATTCGATGTTTCGATGTTGTTTTACGTGTTTTAAGGATTGGTATAAGTTTGGATAGTGTTATATGACTTGTTCGTGCTTTTGGTTGAGGTCCCGTGGGCCTCTGGTTGGTTTTGGATGGTCAACGGGAAGTTCGAAGTTGGGGATTTGCAGCTGAAGTTGCTGAGTCTGCTGTCATAACCGCACCTGCGGCTTGGGGATCGCAGGTGTGATTGCGTAGAAGAAAAAAGAAGCCGCAGATGCGGCCAAGAGGAAGCAGGGATGGTACCGCAGAAGCGGCTAAGGGAGCGCACATGCGCTATCGCAGGTGCGGGCATATTGCCGCAGATGCGAAAATGGGCCTCTAAGTGAAAAACCGCAGATGCGGTGCTTTGGCCACAGATGCGGTACCGCAGGTGCGAAAAGCCTGGTCAGGTCGTTATTATGGTGATTTTTATCATTTTAAGCATGAAAATTTAAGGAAAATCAGTGGTAAATTAGGGGTTAGGGCTTGGTTAATTGGAGAGCTTTGAGTGGTGATTTGAGGGACCATTTGAGGTCTGATTTTGGTATTTTTTGTATGACTAGACTCGTGAGAGTATGAGGATTCTAAAAATGTAAATTTTACCCGATTGCGAGACATGGGCCCGGAGGGCGTTTTGGTCATTTTACCTAATTTTGCGTATTAGCTTGGAATTTATTTGTAGAATCAGTTCCTTGAAGTGTTATTTACATTATGCAATTGAATTGAATAGATTTGGGCCATTTGGAGTCGAGTACTCGTGGCAAGAACGTGGTTTCGGGTTGATTTTGAGTCGGTTCGAGGTAAGTGGCTTGTCTAATCTTGTGTGGGGGAAACTCCCCTTAGGATTTGGTTTGTTGATAATTGAAATGCCTTGTACATGAGGTGACGAGTGTGTACTTGTGCTAATTTTTGAAAATCCGTTTTCTTTAAGTAACTATAAATGTGATTTCCTTTTTCCTATTCATACCGTGTGTAATTTAAGCCTGCTATTAGCTTAGGAAAGCATATCTTATTGTCTTAATTGCCTTATTTGCTTAAACTGCCTTATTTGGATTATTTGTGGCATGCTAGTTTAGAAATACCTGTTCTTACCTTGGTATGAAATTAGAACTGAATTGAGTATTCTTCGTGTTGCTGTTGTGTGTTTACTTTGGGACTACGGTATCCCGGGAGATCCCCCTGCTTGTTTACTTTGGGAATACGGGACGGTATCCTGGGAGATCCCCCTGCTTGTTTACTTTGGGACTAAGAATTCGTATTCCGGGAGATCCCCTGCTCCTGTATTGATTTGGATTGTAGTGCGGGATACCGAGAGATCCCCAGCACGTATATTGAGGATACTAAGAGATCCTTGGGATACCGAGAGATCCCCAACATATATATTGAGGATACTAAGAGATCCTCGGGATACTGAGAGATCCTCATTACACATATTGAGGATACTAAGAGATCCTCGGGATACTGAGAGATCCCCTGGTTGTTATCTCTGCGTTGAGCTGTATTTATTTCCGTGATTTCTATGTCTCTATTAAATTTGCTGTTGTTCTTTTATCCTGTGTTACTTTTACTGTTGCACTTAAGTATACTATCTTATTCTACACTGTTATATCTTGTATTTTCCTTTAATCTCAGTAGGGCCCTGACCTTCCTCGTCACTGCCCGACCGAGGTTAGGCTTGGCACTTACTGAGTACCGCTGTGGTGTACTCATGCCCTTCCTACGCATGTTTTTCATGTGCAGATCCAGGTACTCCCACTCAGAATTATCACGCTTGAGGCGAGGTGTTTTGTAGAGACTCAGAGGTATATCTGCCGCGTCCGCAGATCGAAGAGTCCCTTTCTATTCTCAGTACTAGTATAGCCCTTTCTGTATTTTCTCTTGTTGGTAGACATTCTGGAGTTAGAACTTATTATGTTATCTTTTAGCTCTTGATTCATGGGGTTCCGGATTTTGGGAGTGTTAGATTGAGATTTTGTACTGTTATATGCCAGGCGGCATCTTAACACTGTTTAACCTTGTTATCTCAGTTTTTAATTACTTTCTTCCGCAATTTGTTTCTTTTTCCGCATTTGTTAGGCTTACCTAGTCGTAGTGACTAGGTGCCGTCACGACAGCTCACGGAGGGCAAACTGGGGTCGTGACAAGTTGGTATCAGAGCTCTAGATTCATAGGAGTCATGAATCACAAGCCGGTTTATTAGAGTCTCGCGGATCGGTACGGAGACGTCTGTACTTATCTATGAACGGCTATGTAACTGTTATGAAATAAATTCCACTTCATTTGATTTCCTTGTCGTGCGAGATTTTGATATCACAATTCTAAACCTCTGTCTTCTATTTTCTTATAGATGGTGAGGACACATACTACCCGAGATGATCAGGCACCCGCGCCCCCTACTGGAGTCGCTAGAGGCCGGGGATGGGGTAGAGGCCAAGGACGCGCACGTGGTGCAGCCAAAGCACCCGCATGAGTTGCCACCGAGGTGCCACCAGCAGTTCCAGCCGAAGTCCAGACACCTGATACGTCTACTACTACTACTACTACACACTCCAGGAGACTCTGGCGCAGTTTATGACTATGTACACTACTATAGCTCAGGTAGGGTTGCTTCCCCTTGCTGCAGCTACATCCCGGGCCGGGGGAGGAGCACAGACTCCCGCTGCCCGCACTCCTGAGCAGCGAGTGCATGTTGATCAGGTCCCAGAGATTATTCCTGTACAGCCGGTAGCCCCAACTGAGCCCGAGGAGAGGGCAGTAGCTTCAGAGGAGGAGCAGAAGAGGCTTAAGAGGTTCAAGAAGTATCAGCCTCCTACATTCAGCGGACTAGCCTCATATGATGCTCTTAGATTTTTGGAGGAGTGCTACCATATCCTCCGTACCATGGGTATATCAGAATCGAGCGGGGTTTCCTTCACTACCTTCCAGCTTCGAGGTACCGCCTATCAGTGGTGGCGTGCTTATGAGTTAGACAGTCCAGATGAGGCAGCTTCCCTGCCTTGGGCTCAGTTTTCAGATATGTTCACGCGAGAGTACGTTCCCCAGAGTCTTAGGGACGCTTGACGCGCAGAGTTTGAGCATTTGCGCCAGGGTACTATGACTGTCTCGGAGTATGCTGTCCGTTTCACCGACTTGGCTAAACATGCACCAGCTTTGGTTTCTACTATTCGCGAGAAGGTTTGCCGGTTTATTGAGGGGCTTATTCCCAGCATCAGGTCTAGCATGGCTCGTGAGTTGGAGATGGATATTTCTTATCAGCAGGTGGTGAGCATTGCTAGTAGGATTGAGGGTATGCATGCTAGGGATAGAGAGGAAAGGGAGGCCAATAGGTCTCGAGAGTCGGGCCAATATTCTGGTGCACGTGCCCCAGCTTCAGCTCGTCATGGTAGGGGTTATGTGAGTCGCCCCGTTTATTCAGCTCTTCCAGCAGCCAGTGGTATTCCAGCTCCACGTAGACCTTATGAGCCTTAATATACACCTCCAGTATCTAGTGCGCCTCCTGCACGGGGTACTTCCAGTAGTCAGTTCAGCAGACCTGGCCCGAGCCAGTCACAGCGGCCACGTCCTCCCAAAGCTTGTTTTGAGTGTGGTGACACACGCCATGTGGTGAGGGATTGCCCTAGACTTGGGAGGGTTGCACCTCCACAGACTTCTTAGCTACAGCGTGCCCCGCAGAGTTCTCAGGCTATGATCACAGCACCAGTTGCTACCCCACCTGCTCAGCCAGCTAGAGGTGGAGGTCGGGGAGGTAGAGGTCGCCCTCGAGGGGGAGGCCAGGCCAGATACTATGCCCTTCCTGCCCGTACTGAGGCTGTCGCCTCCAATTCTATTATCACAGGTACTATCTTGGTCTGTCACAGAGATGCATCGGTTCTATTCGATCCAGGCTCCACTTATTCTTATGTGTCCTCTTATTTTGCCCCGTATTTGGGCGTATCTCGGGATTCTTTGAGTTCTCTTGTTTATGTTTCTACTCCCGTTGGAGATTCTCTTGTTGTGGACCGCGTTTATCGGTCGTGTTTGATTGCTCTTAGTGGTTTTGAGACCAGAGCCAATTTGTTATTGCTCAGCATGGTGGACTTTGATGTTATTCTGGGCATGGACTGGTTGTCGCCCTCTTGATTGTCACGCGAAAATCGTGATGCTGGTTATGCCAGGTGTACCGCGAGTAGAGTGGAGGGGTACTTTAGATCATACTTCTAGTAGAGTTATTTCATTCCTTAAGGCTCAGCGTATGGTTGAGAAGGGGTGTGACGCGTATCTAGCTTATGTGAGAGATGTCAGTATTGATACCCCTACAGTTGATTCAGTTCCAGTAGTACGGGATTTCTCTGATGTGTTTCCAGCTGACCTTCCGGGCATGCCGCCTGATAGAGATATTGGTTTTGGCATTGATCTGTTGTTGGGCACTCAGCCCATTTCTATTCCTCCGTACCGTATGGATCCTCTTGAGTTGAAGGATTTGAAGGAGCAGTTGCAGGAATTGCGTGATAAGGGTTTCATTCGGCCCAGTGTATCACCTTGGGGTGCTCCTGTCTTATTTGTGAAACAGAAGGATGGTTCTACGCATATGTGTATTGATTATCGCCAGTTGAACAAGGTTACAGTGAAGAACCGTTATCCTTTGCCTCGTATTGATGACATGTTTGATCAGTTACCGGGTGCTTGTGTGTTTTCTAAAATTGACTTGCGTTCAGGCTATCATCAGTTGAATATTCGGGAGCCAGATATCCCGAAGACTGCCTTCTGGACTCGATATGGTCATTACGAGTTCCTTGTTATGTCATTTGGGTTGACCAATGCCCCAGCAGCCTTCATGCATTTGATGCACAGTGTATTCCGGCCATATCTTGATTCATTCGTCATCGTCTTTATTGACGACATTCTGGTATATTCCCGGAGTCGGGAAGATCATGAGCAGCACTTGAGGATAGTGCTCCAGACTTTGAGAGAGAAGAAACTATATGCCATGTTCTCGAAATGTGAGTTTTGGTTGGATTCCGTGGCATTCTTGGGTTACGTGGTTTCGAGTGAGGGTATTCAGGTGGATCCGAAGAAAGTGGAAGCAGCGCAGAGTTGGACCATACCATCCTCAGCTACAGAGATCCGCAATTTTCTTGGCTTGGCGGGTTATTACCGTCAATTTGTTCAGGGGTTTTCATCTATTGCAGCACCTATGAGCAGGCTGACCCAGAAGGGTGCTCCGTTCCAATGGATGGAAGAGTGTGAGGAGAGCTTTCAGAAGCTCAAGACAGCTTTGACTACAGCCCCAGTTTTGATATTGCCTACCGGTTCGGGGTCTTATACTGTCTATTATGATGCCTCGAGGGTTGGCCTTGGAGCGGTATTGATGCAGGACGGTAGGGTGATTTCCTACGCGTCCAGACAGTTGAAGGTACATGAGAAGAATTATCCTGTCCATGATACCGAGTTAGCTGCTATTGTTCACGCCTTGAATATCTGGCATCATTATTTGTACGGTGTGCCTTGTGTGATTTATACTGATCACCGGAGTTTGCATCATCTGTTCAAGCAGAAGGTATCGTAATTTGCGT
>NW_017681174.1:0-1085 GCF_001879085.1 Nicotiana attenuata
CCTCGTCTGGAGGTAGAGGTACTTATGGTAGAGGCCATCCTCCCAGGCCCTTTCAGTCAGCTCCCCATGTCACTCATGGTACTTCAGGTGGTCATTCAGGTCGACAGGGTCAGCTTCAGTTTCCTCAGCTGCAGCATTCGCGTAGATGTTATGAGTGTGGTGAGTATGGTCACAACAGGAGAGTTTGCCCGAGATTGAGGGGTGCTCAGCCGCAGCAGCCGAGGTTTTGCCATGCTTGTGGTGATCCGAGGCACATTGTCAGATATTGCCCTCGAGTTTATGGCAGCTTCCAACATCAGAGTTCTCGTACTACGATTCAGGCACCGGAGATTCCACAGCCTGCCCAGCCAGCTAGAGGCGGTGGCAGAGGTCTTAGAGGTGGAGTTCAGGTCGCCAGAATTAGAGGCCAGCCAGCAGTCAGGTCAGAGGCTGAGTCTTCAGATGCAGACATTGCAGGTACCATTCCGATTCGTATTAGAGATGCTTCAGTGCTATATGACCTTGGGTCTACGTATTCATATGTGTCGTCCTATTTTGCACCCTACCTGACTATGCCTAGTGATACTTTGGGTATTCCTGTTTATGTATCTACACCGGTGGGTGATTCTATAGTGGTCGACCGAGTTCATTGTTCCTGTGTGGTAGTATTTGAGGGTCTTGAGACCCGTGTTGATTTATTGCTCTTAGACATGGTGGATTTCGACGTCATATTAGGGATGGATTGGTTGTCCCCGTATCATGCTATCTTGGATTGTCACGCCAAGACTGTGACCTTGGCTTTGCCAGATTACCCCGCTTGGAGTGGAGAGGGACCCCAGGACATGCCACTCGCAGTGTTATCTCATATGTGAAGGCTCGACGCATGGTCGAGAAGGGGTGTCTAGCTTATCTGGCGTATGTTCGTGATTCCAGCTCAGAGGTTCCTTCTATTGATTCTGTTCCTATTGTTCGGGAGTTCCCCAAGGTTTTTCCTTCAGACTGCCGGGTTTGCTGCCCGACAGGGATATTGATTTCTGTATTGACCTGGCCCCAGGCACGCAGCCCATTTCTATTCCGCCGTATCGCATGGCCCCGCCAGAGTTGAA
>NW_017681174.1:5830-6818 GCF_001879085.1 Nicotiana attenuata
TTGCTAATTGCTATTTGTCGAGTACGGTGTATAGGCATGGTGACGAGTATCTATACACTGGTGTCGAGCATGACCGTGAGTCCTAATTTGCTATATTATCGAATTCTTAATTGTTGTTTATGAGGACTTGGTTGGAAATCTTTAACACTGAGCCAGTAATTGTTGAGACTGAGTATTCATTTAATTGTGTTAAGTAGAAATTGAATAATTTCGGTTATAGCTGGATCTCCCTTGCCGGGGATAGTTTATTATAACATTTTTTCTCCCTTGCCGGGATTATTTTGTGTATTGTATTGAAAGAAATGGGATCGTGTGGCACGCCGACCACGAGATGTTATGAAATGGGAGCGAGTGGTACGCCTACCATGTGATATTATGAAATGGGAGCGAGTGGTACGCCTACCACGTGATATTATGAAATGGGAGCGAGTGGTACGCCTACCACGTGATATTATGAAATGGGAGCGAGTGGTACGCCTACCACGTGATATTATGAAATGGGAGCGAGTGGTACGCCTACCACGTGATATTATGAAATGGGATCGAGTGGTACGCCTACCACGTGATATGAGGAAATGGGATCGTGTTGCACGCCTGCAACGAGAGGAAATTGAAATAAGTGAAAGTGGTTTGTTTTCCCTTATTCTGTGTTAGAAGAGATCAGATGTAGTTTCTTTTGTTATCCCTGATATTCTGTTTTATCTGCTACCCTATAAGCATGTTCCCTCTCCCAGCTTTAATTGTTTACTTTCTGCTATTACTTTGTTGTACTTGTATATATATATCTGCACGGGTTTAACTGGTAGTTTGGTCTAGCCTCGTCACTACTTCGCCGGGGTTAGGCTAGGCACTTACCAGCACATGGGGTCGGTTGTGCTGATGCTACACTCTGTGCATCTTTTTGCACAGATCCAGGTGTTGGAGCAGCATTTGAGTAGCAGTAGCATTCTGGGAGCGAGCTTTCAGTCCAGGGACATTCGAGGTAGCC
>NW_017681174.1:10658-11750 GCF_001879085.1 Nicotiana attenuata
TTTGTTCTATGCGATCGCATAGTAGACTCCGCGATCGCATACCTCAGCCAATTCCTTATATGCGATCGCACCCTTCCCTCCCGCGATCGCATAGTGCTAGCCTGAGAAGCCCTCCATTTTCCTCTATGCGATCGCATAGACCAGCTCACGATCGCAGTGAACATTTTCCCCTTCCTCTATGCGATCGCATTGCCTTATCCGCGATCGCATAGACCAATTTTGCCCAGTGATTTTTTTTAAGTTTTCAGAAACAGTAGCTACATGTCTCATTCAAAAACACACGAGCTCTCTTCTTCCTCAAGCACTTAGGAGTCCATTGAAGCCCCCATTCTTCAAGACCACTTGGGTAAGTAAATTCCCACTTGTTTCCTTCATTTTTTCTTCATCATTCATCAATTCCTAGGCTCAAATCATGTTATCTAGGGTTGAAATTGGGGGAAATGGGTAGTGTTAGGGCTTTTCTATTTTCTTCGATTTAGACCTCGTTTTGGGGTCGAATTTGAAAACAAATTGTATATTCGGGCTCGTGGGGGAATGGGTGACATGGAATTGGTTCGAACCTCGTGTTTTAACCAGGCGGGCCCGGGGTCGATTTTGGAAGTTTTGGAAGAAAGCTTGGAAATTCATATTTAGGCATTGGGTTTAGTTTGTTTAGCTATTATTAACATTTTAAGGTCATTATTTCATAGATTTGACCGAGTTGGAGCCGAATTCGAGGGGTAAAGCTATACTAGAGGCTTGAGTTGAGTTTGGAGCATTCGAGGTAAGTGTTTGGTCTAACTTTGGCTTGAGGGAATAGGAGTAGAGTCTTATTTGCTAATTGCTACTTGTCGAGTACGGTGTATAGGCATGGGGACGAGTATCTATACACTGGAGTCGAGCATGACCGTGAGTCCTAAACTGCAAAATTATCAAAGTCTTAATTGTTGTTTACGAGGACTTGGTTGGAAATCGTTAACACTGAGCCAGTAATTGTTGAGACTGAGTATTCATTTAATTGTGTTAAGTAGAAATTGAATAATTTTGGTTATAGCTGGATCTCCCTTGCCGGGATAGTTTATTATAACTATTTTTCCTCCTTGGCCGGTATTT
>NW_017681175.1:0-707 GCF_001879085.1 Nicotiana attenuata
GAACGTTCGTTCTGTCATTATAAAAAACGACGGAAGGCAAAAGCTTAGACGAAAAAGAACAGTTTGCTTACGAAACAGAGGCTTCTTATCACGCAGGCAACGAAAAATCTAGGGTTCTTTACAAATCACTAATTCTTGAACTCAAGTATATAAAATTCCCTATTGTCAATTACCCTACAGTAGTAATAGGTAAGAACTGAATAGTTATTCCCTTCTTTCTCTATATCAACAGTAAAGTTCCGTGTTTAGGTGCGAAACTTTAAAATTAATTAAAATGCACTCGTTGTTGTAGAATCCATTGTTTGACTGGTGTCAATTGGACTGGGGCCTACATATTGGCTCGAGAAGTTTTGAGGTGAGTTTATATAACCCTTTACTAAAGTGGTTTAACTCACAAAAACACGCATACAAGGTGTTTGATGAATTTCTTAAAAGAGTTTATATTTACTTAATTGGAGCGAGTGAGTACCTATTAACTTAGAATTGTTCTAGCAAAAGTTTAGATTTATTATGATATATGTGCTTAAATTTTCAGATTCTTGTGTTATTCTTATATGTTATTTTCATGTTGAAAATTTATGAAGAAGAAAGAATCTTTAGAAATACTTTTACATGTTTATTTCATTCTTATGCCATGCTTTACATTTAAGGATACCAGCATGAGCATGTACATGATGTTTTATAAAGAAAAAGATTTAAGACTTGAA
>NW_017681175.1:3576-6565 GCF_001879085.1 Nicotiana attenuata
CGGAGCCCAAGTTCAGAGAGCCCAGATTTGAAGTCCAAGAGCCTAGTGCGGCCGCGGTCCATTTTGTGCGGCCCGCACTGACCCCGCAGGGGCATTTTTGTCCAGTTTTTCCAACTTAGTATAAATAGAACCTTTTTCCAGTTTTAGGGTATCAGTTATTTTTATTTCAGCAGCTGCGCTCGTGGGAACTTCATCTGTAGCCATTTTTGGCATCTTAGCTCCAAATTAACGATAGATTCTTGTATTTTAATTTAGCATCTAATTAATATCTTGTTCTTCATCTATTTCTTCATTTTCTTCTTCAAGCATGAGTAGATAAACCCATTAGCTAGGGTTGTGGCTCAACCCTAGTGTGGGTAATTGATGGGTGTTGCCATCTAGGGTTAGATTGACTATGGGTGTTTGCTATTTGGGTTGATTTTATGTTTTAATCTATGAATTGGTGGTTGCAAACACTGATTTGAACTTTGTTGATTTGACTCTTCTTGAGAAAGAGTGTCTGAGTCTCCAAAATTGACCCAACAAGGAATTGGGATGGACCCATGAGAAATGATAGTCCCAATTAACGGGTTAAACCTCGAGAGAGTAATTACCCTATTTGAACCCTAGTTGCTTGATCTAATTTGCCTACCCATTTGGTCTCGAGAGAGTCAATTGGGCAAAATCACTCTCTCTACCGAGAGGTGTGAGAGTGGGTAAAATTGTGCAACGGTTATAGGATAAACCCAAAAATGTTGGAAGTGACATTTAGAACAATTACACGACTCTAGTCTAGATAGATACCCAGCTCCAATTTCTAGCTCTCTGTGGAATTCGATCCCGACCCTCATATCGGGTAAAAGCTACTGCGACCCTCTCTTCCTACTTTATAGTAGTGTGGAGTTGGCAGCGATCAACTTTTTGGCGCCGTTGCCGGGGAGCTAACGGTTTTGGCTATCTATTTAGTTAGTTTTGTGTGTTGTTCTTCTTTCCTTCCTTATTACTAATTTGTGTGTGTGATTACTACAGGTACCCAATGGCTTTAAACGCGAACGACCTCTTGGAAATATGCTTGCGGGGGAGGAGGTAGATGAAATTGGAGAGGATGAGGTGCCTCTTGTACCTCCCAGACTAAGACGAGGCCGCCAGGCCAATGCTAATGACAATGTTCCAGACCCTCCTCCGCCACCTCCAAGAGCGGTTCCTCGGGTGCTACCAAATCAAGGATATGCGAGTGCTATAGTCCCTCCCAGAATCCGGGCGGGCAATTTTCAGATAACCAATGTGATGTTGACCTTACTTGAGCAACGTGGGTATTTCACGGGCGATGCGGATCAAAATGCCTACAAACATCTAAAAGGGTTCGTGGATACATGTTGGGGTAGCAAGCACACGAATGTGTTCGAAGATGCTCTTTGGTTGAGACTTTTCCCGTTCTCACTCCGGGGAAAGGCATTAGATTGGCTAGAGAGACTCCCCAATCATTCCATCACAACTTGGGATGAGTTGGCGGATAAATTTATTGCTAAATTCTTCTCACCCGGGCACATGGCGCCACTTCGAGATGAGATATTGGCTTTCAAGCAAGAACCCACGAAACCTTTGCATGAGATTTGGGAGAGGTTTAGAACAATGGTGAAAAAATGCCCAAACAACGATATGACCGAGGCGATGATTCAACAAACCTTCTTTCGGTGCATCAATACTACAAATCAGTGCATAGTCAATCAATTGGCCGGGAGTAATTTCATGAAGTTGTCTTATGATGAAGCTTGCGAGATTCTTGATGAGATGGCTTCCGCATGGCAAAGTAGAGCCAATGTTCCCCAAGGTGACCCTACGGTTATTCATTTGCATAAGGAGTTACACGACCATGGGCAAGCTATAGCGGAGTTGACAACTACTATGAACCAATTGGCTAAGGCACAGTTGCAACAAGTCCAAAACCCTCGCCAAGTGAATGCTATGGAAAGTGTTAATTTGCTTACCAACAAGAGAAGGCAAAGGAGTCAACAAAACCAAGGGAATTCCGAGCAATTTGATGATGAGTGTGATGGGTTTCAAAATGATGGCTATGATGAGCAAAATGAAGAGGTACAATATGTTAACAACTATCAAGGCAATAGAGGCAACTCTTCAAACCAACAATGGCGACCCCAAGGTAATTGGGGCAATCAACAACAAGGTGGTGTAATTGGAACAACAACAACCAAGGCGGTAATTGGGGGAACAACAATCAAGGTAACCAAGGGCATTGGAATGGTAATAACAACAATTGGAACAACAATGGTCAAGGCAATTGGAACAACAATGGAAACCAAGGCAATCGGGGGCAAGGCTTTCAAAGGCCCCCAATGTACCAACAACCTAACAATCCACCCCCGTTCCCTTCTCAAGGATCTAGTTCTTCGGGTAATGATATGGGAAGAATAGAAATGATGTTCGAACAAATGATGAAGAAGAACCAAGATTCCGATGCTCAATTGGCTTCCCACAATACCTCTATTCGGAATTTAGAGGTGCAATTAGGCCAAATCTATCAATCGTTGAATACTCGCCCAAAGGGTGCTCTACCAAGTGGTACGGTAGTGAACCCAAAGGGTGGAAACAATCATGTTATGGCAGTTACAACACGAAGTGGGAGAGGCGGTGATGTGCATGCCTCGAAAGATAAGCAAGTTGTGGATAATGATGTTGAGTTGCAAGAAAATGATGTTCCTTTGGTAGTTGAAGATGTGGTTGAGAATGAGGTGAACAATGATGCGAGGATTGACATTGATGGAGCTGAGATGGAAACTCAAGAGGCCGTGAACCCGTCTAGGGAGCACATAATTGACATGCCGGAACCGGTGGTGCCAAAAGCCAAGGCACCTTTGCCTAGACCACCTCCCCCCTATCCTCAAAGGCTAGCCAAGCAGAAAAGTGACAACTAATTCAAAAAGTTCATTGACATGATGAAGAACTTATCCATCAACGTGCCTTTGGTGGAGGCTTTGGAGCAAATGCCTGG
>NW_017681175.1:11074-11749 GCF_001879085.1 Nicotiana attenuata
TGCTTCCCATTCTTCGGGGAGTGAGTATGTGCCCTCCCAAGACATCTCCTCAGACTCAGTCCCAACTCATATCGTCACCAACCTCCAATTGACTGATGACACTCCTCCTCCATCACCCACTATTCGAAGGCCAGTTAATGTCGTTTCTGATTCATCTGAGGGGTCGGAAGCCGGTAGTGGGGACGACTCCACCTCCCCCACAGCTTCATTATCTGGGGAGAGTGCAGGCGGAGATGAGGAGGAGGTGCAGGAAGCTGGGGGTGGTGAACCTCAGGTGGGAGGCATTGCCCGAACTAGGAAGCCCGCTGTGTGGGAAGATAGATTTGTGAGTGAGATAGCATACCACAAGTTTAGGGAGTGGTGGCCGGTGAGAAAATTTATACTGGAGAGGAGTTTCATTGACAAGGATTTACTACCCCACAACCCTAACGTGCAGAGGCAGTTTAGGACTAGAGTGGGCTGGGAAATATTTATGGAGCAGTGTATAGAGGCAAATGAACATATGGTCAAGGAATTTTATTGTAATGTGGCCCACATCGTCAAAGGTTCCAAAGTGACCAAGGTTCGAGACAAGAAGGTGTTGTTCGACGGGCAATCTCTGAATGATTATTTGGGGTTCAATGACGAGGACGAGACTCTATATCTGGCAAAGTTGGAGATGGGCGAGGGAGTCCG
>NW_017681176.1:0-11747 GCF_001879085.1 Nicotiana attenuata
TTTTTTACTGCTGCACTTAGTATACTGTCTTATTCTATACCTGTTACACCTTTGATTATCCGTTTTAACCTCCGATGGGGGCCCCTGACCGTCCCTCGTCCACTACCCCGACCGACGGTTTAGCTTGGCACTTACTGAGTACCGCTATGGTGACTCATGCCCTTCCTGCACATGTTTTTCATGTGCAGATCCAGGACTTCGACTCAGCCCTACCATCCTTGAGGCGGAGTGATCCATCAGAGACTTCGAGGTATGTCTGACGCCTCCGAAGATCGAGGAATCCCTTTCCATTATCGCTCATAGTATTAGACCTTCTGTATTTACTTTTGTTTAGACACTCTGGAGTTAGAACACTGTAGTTATTCCTTAGCTTGTGATTTCATGAGATTCCGGGTTTTGGGAAATGTAGTTTCATTTAAGAGTTTATATTGTATTATTTCTGCAGTTTTAGCTAGTTTTATTCTGCTGCTTTTTTTTCCGCAATTTGTTAGGCTTACCTAGTCGTAGAGACTAGGTGCCGCCACGATAGATCACGGAGGGCAAACTTGGATCGTGACATAAACTGGGAGGCAGTCATGTTGGTCTACGCGTACGCGAGAGGTCGGTCGCGTTCGCAAAGAAGGAAATCTGGGTAGATAGTATTAATTTCAAAAATGAGGGTTTGAACCCATTGTTCATATCTTGAGCTAGAGACAACGGATTTGGGCGATTCTTGAAGGAATTTTCGGGGAGTTGATGGTAAGTGAGTCTTACTTGGTTTTGGCTATATCCCAAGATTACGTCTTTAATTTCATCATTTAATTTGTTATTTGGGGTGGAAAATTGGGGAAAAGGAGGAAGAACTCTTGAGTTGGATTTTGAGGTTTTGAATGTGATTTTGTTATCTGATTTGAGTAAATTTGGTATGGGTAAACTCGTGAGTGAATGGGCTTTCGGATTTTGTGACTTTTTTCGGATTTCGAGACGTGGGCCCGGGGGCCGGGTTCAGACCGATTTTGGATTTTGGCCATAATTTAGTAGTTTTCTTGTGGAATTGATCCCTTTAGCCTATATTAATTGTATTGTATTGCTTGTGGCTAGATTCGGGACGTTTGGAGACCGATTTGAGAGGCAAAGGCATTATGGAGTAGAGTTTGGCCCAGATTGAGGTAAGTAACACTTTCTAAACTTGGTTCCGAGGGTTTGAAACCCCGAGTTATGTGTTATGTGATTGGTATTGAGGTGACGCACATGCCAAGTGACGCGCGTGCACCGTGTTAATTTAGGCCTGATTGGTTCCATGGCACCGTTTAGTGGTACTATCTTGTCGATATCCGTATTTTTACCATGTGATAAAGTAATTGCGCTATCAATCATGGTAGATATCCTACTTAGGCTTTATGCTGGTACTGTTGGGACTAGTGGTTGTTTATTGCTGTCACTTTACTGATTTTATTAATATTTCGTACTCAGTCATGTACATGCATTCATATCATATCGGAGTCTCAGTTACTATTTATTGATTCATCATATTATTGTTTCTCGCTAGTTTTCATGATATTTTGAGCCCGTGAGCGAGACTGGAGAGATTGATGACTGAGAGAGGCCGAGAGCCTAATTATGAGTGATAGTTATGGGATCGGGCTGCATGCCGCAGCGGCTATACTGATGTTACGATAGCGCTTGGCTGTAGGAGCCTTTCCGGAGTCTGTACACACCCCTAGTGAGCGTGAATGATATTAATGAGGGATGGATCTTCCCTAGACATGGATCTTGTCTGAAATACTTGATATCTGGAGATGGATCTTCTCCATTGGACTGTATTGGCCTTTCTCGATACTGGTGACTTATAGTCAATGATGTATATATTCCGAGATGGATCTTCCCTAGGCCGAATGGGCCATATACCGTGCCTTGTGGTTGAGCATTTGAGAGTGTGAGCGGATGAGGCTGACTGCATGGTGCATCACATACAGCATGTGCATTGGCATGTAGAGATAGAAGATTTATTTTCTTTGTATTGTTCGGGTCTGGTCTACTTTACTGTTTGAGCTGTTTATTTACATTGAAAGCATCCTACATTTCTGCACTGGTTGAGTTCGTCACTACCTTTCAGTCCAAAGGTTGCACTTGTTACTTAATGAGTTGGATGGACTCACGTTACTCCATGTACCTCGTGTGCGAATCCAGGAGCTTCTGGACATGGTAGAGGCTTCTGATTGAGGCATCAAAGTTCAGAGACTGTCGAGGTAGCTGCATGGCGATCGTGGGACTTGACACTCCTTCTTTAGTCTATCTGTATTTTCAGTTTTATTCTCTAAACACTAATGGACAGTATTCTGGATTAGACGCTCATGTACTCTGTGACACCCCGGTTTTAGGAAGGATTGTACCGTACTTTAGATTAAATTCTATTATCAAAAGGCTTTTCTTTAATATTAATTGTTTCCGCCATTATTTTTGAAAGTGTTTTACTGTGTTGGAAATGTTGAGTTATGGCTTGCCTAGTTCCACGATAGGTGCCATCACGATGGTTATTTTTGGGTCATGAAAAGTTGTTATCAGAGCCTAGGTTACATATCTCATGAGTCATGAGCGGGTTTAGTAGAGTCTTGGAAATCGGTATGTAGAGGTTTGTACTTATCTTCAAGAGGCTGCAGAATCCTAAGGAAACTTCACATTCTTGAATTCTTGTCGTGCGAATCTGTTGATTCTGGTAACTAGACTTCGATTATTCTATTCTCTCACAGATGGTGAGGACTCGTTCTACTTGGAAGGACGGACAACCACCAGTACCACCAGCCAGGGCTGCGAGGGGCCGAGGTCGCGGTAGGGGCAGGATGCAACTCGCACAGTAGCTAGGACAGCACCTGCAGATCCACCTGTTGCCCTAGTTCAGGATCAGTTCCCAGTTGTGGATACGCCAAAGGGACCAGCTCAGGCACCAGCTGTGCCCATTGTGATTCCAGGCCTTCAGGAGGCCTTAGCTCAAATTCTGACGGTATGCACCAGTCATGCTCAGGCGGTCTATATTTCGACCGCAGCAACCACTTTTCAGGCCGGGGGAGGTACTCAGACTCCCGCCGCCCGCACACCAGAGCAGGTGATGCAGGGACTCCAGACACCTGGGGTACCATTAGCCCAGCCGGTTGCAGCTGCTCCGGGCGATATGGTTCCTGTTATGCCTGATGATGAGCAGCGTAGATTGGAGAGGTTTGGGAGACTCCAACATCCATCATTAAGCGATGCAGAGGGAGAGGATGCACAGGGTTTCTTGGATAAGTGTCAAAAGATGCTTTGTACAACAGGTATTCTGGAGACCAGTGGGGTCTCATTCACTACTTTTCAGTTCTCTGGGGCTGCCTTCACCTAGTGGGAGGCTTATGAGAGGTGTAGGCTGGTCGGTGTAGCGCCACTTACATGGCAGGAGTTCTCTGTTCTATTCTTAGAGAGGTATGTGCCGTAGTCTTGCAGAGCGGAGCTGCACAAACAGTTCGAGCAGTTGTGTCAGGATGATATGACTGTGACGTAGTATGAGAAAAGGTTTTATGAGTTAGCCTATCATGTGGTTTGGTTTGTTCCCACTGATAGGGAGAGGATCATGAGGTTCATTGATGGCCTCACATTTCAGCTGCGGGTGATTATGACTAGAGAGAGAGCGCCTGGTGCTACATTCGAGGAGGTTGTTGATATTGCTCGACAGATTGAGATGGTCTGCAGTCAGGAGCACATTGAGAGGGAGGCCAAGAGGTCTCGTGGATTAGGTAGTTTCGGTTGTGTTCCTTCCGGAGGTCAGTTCCACCACGGGAGCGGCATGCATGCTCAGACAGCTCGCCCAGTTCACCGTGGTGCATCATGTGGCCATGGTTCTCACAGTTCTCATCAGGGTCACTCATCTTTCAGTGCCCTTCCATCTCAAAGTTCGTCTCATGCACCATTAGCTCAAGGTTCATCTACGTTGAGGCCTTCTAGCAGTTATCCCGATGCTCGGGGATCCCTTCAGTCCCCACCGCCATTTCCTGGGAGAGGTTTTTTTGAGTGTGGAGATATGGGTCATATCAAGAAACATTGTTCCCGCCTTTCAGGAGGTTTATCTCAGCAGAGGAGTCAGCCTTCGACTTCAGCACCGGTTACTTCACTACCTGCCTAGCTAGCTCGGGGTGTAACTCAGTCAGCTAGAGCTCACCCTGGAGGAGGAGGAAGTTCAGGTGGCGGTCGTGCCCCTTTTTATGCACTCCATCCCAGACCAGATGCTATTGCTTCAGACAGAATGATCACAGGTATTGTCTCCGTATGTCATCGAGATGCTTCTGTATTATTTGACCATGCTTCCACTTATTGATATGTGTCATCGTATTTTGCTCATTATCTAGATATGCCCCGCAAGTCTTTAGCTTCATCTGTTCATGTATCTACGCCGGTGGGCGATACTATTATTGTGTACCGTGTGTACTGATCGTGCGTAGTGACTATTGGGTGATTGGAGACTAGAGTTGATCTTTTGCTGCTTAGTATAGTTGACTTTGATGTGATATTGGGTATGGACTGATTGTCTCTATGTCATGCTATCTTGGATTGTCACGCTAAGATAATGACTTTGGCGATGTTGAGATTGCCACAGATTGAGTGGGGAGGTTCTTTAGACTATGTTCCCAGTAGAGTGATTTCATACTTGAAGGCCCAACAGATGGTTGGGAAGGGTTGTCTATCTTACTTGGCCTTCGTGAGGGATGTCAGTGCAGAGACCCATACTATTTATTCGGTTCTGGTGGTGCGAGATTTTCCGGATGTGTTTGCTATAGACCTGCCGGGCATGCCGCCCGATAGGGACATTGATTTTGGTATTGACTTGGTGCTGGGCACTCAGCCCATTTCTATTCCTCCATACCGTATAGCACCGACTGAGTAGAAGGAGTTGAACGAGCAGCTTCAGGAAGTCCTTGAGAAGGGATTTATTAGGCCTAGTATGTCACCTTGGGGTTCACCGGTTCTATTTGTAAAGAAGAAGGATGGCACTATGAGAATATGCATTGACTACAAGCAATTGAACAAAGTCACAATCAAGAACAAGTATCCTTTGCCGCGTACTGATGATCTGTTTGACCAACTTTAGGTGAAATTCTCTGCAATGATACAATATCTAAACGTGAAAGTGGATATTGTTGTACTATGCAAAGCCTAACTAGAAGTATACTAGAAGTATCCACTGTATAGTTGCTGTTTTCGTTTTTCTTTTGCCTGGATTATTCCTTTACTTGAAAAATTAGTATTTTGTAGTTTAGCAAGGATAAAAGCAGAGTAGCGTAATGGAAAGAAACGTGTCAGCTAAAAAGCCTATGAGAATTCTGATATGTTATTCTTATATGATTGTTACAGAGCTTCTCTTATGAAGTCTGTGGCATGTGTGTGGCATGGGTGTGGCATGTGTGTTTATGTTTGCTATATCAGCATCTTGTTAATATGCAATTTATTTTCCTTTCTGGGCAAAGGATACTTGTTCTTCAAACGTGATTTTGTTGACCTAGATTTCACCTATATCCAAACAATATAGGTGAAATCTCAGTCCAGTGATTTCTTCTTCAAAATGGATGTGCTCCGCCAGTTTGGAGCAAACTCCCTTGGCTTTATGTTGTAACTTGAGATGCGCTTGAAATCAAAGTTGTATTGTGACAAGTTGGTAGCAGAGCTCTAGGTTCATAGGAGTCATGAATCACAAACCGGTTTATTAGAGTCTCACGGATCGGTACGGAGACGTTTGTACTTATCTACGAGAGGCTATGTAATAGTTTTCAGAAATGTTCACGAGAAAGTATGTTCCCCAGAGTCTCAAGGACTCTTGGCACGCAGAGTTTGAGCGTTTGCGCCAGGGTACTATGACTATCTCGGAGTATGCTGTCCGTTTCACCAACTTGGACAGACATGCACCAGCTTTGGTTTCTACTTTTCGCGAGAAGATTCGCCGGTTTATTGAGGGGCTTATTCCCAGCATCAGGTCTAGCATGGCTCGTGAGTTGGAGATGGATATTTCTTATCAGCAGGTGGTGAGCATTGCTAGGAGGATTGAGGGTATGCATGATAGGGATAGAGAGGAGAGGGAGGCCAAGAGGTCTCGAGAGTTGGGCCACATTTCTGGTGCCCGTGCCCTAGCTGCAGGTCGTCATGGTAGGGATTATATAAGTCGCCCTGTTCATTCAGCTCTTCCAGCAGCCAGTGGTATTCCAGCTCCTACCAGACCTCCGGAGCTTTATTATGCGCCACCAGTATCTAGAGCGCCTCCTGCACGGGGTGCTTCCAGTGGTCAGTCCAGCAGACCTGGCCCGAGACAGTCACAGCCTCCATGTCCTCCCAGAGCTTGTTTTGAGTGTGGTGACACACACCATATGGTGACGGATTGCCCCAGACTTTAAAGGGGTGCACCTCCACAGATTTCTCAGCCACAGCATACCCCGCAAGGTTCTCAGGCTATGATCACAGCACCAGTTGCTGCCCCACCTGCTCAGCCAGCTAGAGGTGGAGGTCGGGGAGGTAGAGGTCGCCCTCGAGGGGGAGGCCAGGCCAGATACTATGCCCTTCCTGCCCGTACTGAGGCTGTCACCTCCGATTCTGTCATCACAGGTACTATCCTGGTCTGTCATAGAGATGCATCGATTCTATTCAATCCAGCTCCACTTATTCTTATGTGTCCTCTTATTTTGCCCCGTATTTGGGAGTATCGCGGGATTCTTTAAGTTCTCCTATTTATTTTTCTACATCTGTTGGAGATTCTCTTGTTGTGGACCGCGTTTATCGGTCGTGTTTGATTGCTCTTAGTGGTTTTGAGACCAGAGCCGATTTGTTATTGCTCAGCATGGTAGACTTTGATGTTATTCTGGGCATGGACCGGTTGTCGCCCCAATTTGCTATTCTTGATTGTGACGCGAAAACTGTGACGTGGCTATGCTAGGTGTACCACGAGTAGAGTGGAGGGGTACTTTAGATCATTCTTCCAGTAGAGTTATTTCTTTCCTTAAGGCTCAGCGCATGGTTGAGAAGGGGTGTGACGCGTATCTAGCTTATGTGAGAGATGTCAGTATTGATACCCCTACAGTTGATTCAGTCCAAGTAGTACGGGATTTCTCTGATGTGTTTCCAGCTGACCGTCCGGGCATGCCGCCCGATAGAGATATTGATTTTGGCATTGATCTGTTGTCGGGCACTCAGCCCATTTTTATTCCTCCATACCGTATGGCTCCTCCTGAGTTGAAGCAGATGAAGGAGCAGTTACAGGAATTACTTAATAAGGGTTTCATTCGGCCCAGTGTATCACCTTTGGATGCTCCTGTCTTGTTTGTGAAGAAGAAGGATAGTTCTATGCGTATGTGTATTGATTATCGCCAGTTGAACAAGGTTACAGTGAAGAACCGTTATCCTTTACCTCATATTGATGACCTGTTCGATAGTTACAGGGTGCTTGTGTGTTTTTTAAGATTGACTTGCGTTGAGGCTATCATCAGTTGAAGATTCGGGAGTCAGATATCCCGAAAACTGCCTTCAGGACTCGGTATGGTCATTACGAGTTCCTTGTTATTTCATTTAGGCTGACTAATGCCCCAGCAGCCTTTATGAATTTGATGCACAGTGTATTCCGGCCATATCTTGACTCATTCGTTATTGTCTTTATTGATGATATTCTGGTATATTCCCGGAGTCGGGAAGATCATGAGCAACACCTGAGGACAGTGCTCCAGACTTTGAGGGAGAAGAAATTATATGCTAAGTTCTCAAAATGTGAGTTCTGGTTGAATTCCGTGGCATTCTTCCGTCACGTGGTATCTAGTGAGGGGATAAAGGTGGATCCGGAGAAAGTTGAAGCAGTACAGAGTTGGCCCAGACCATCCTCAGCTACAGAGATCCGCAGTTTTCGGCTTGGCGAGTTATTATCGTCGATTTGTTCAAGCGTTTTCATCTATTCCAGCACCTATGACCAGAATGACCCAGAAGGGTGCTCCGTTCCAGTGGACGGAAGAGTGTGAGAAGAGCTTTCAGAAGCTCAAGACTGCTTTGACTACAGCCCTAGTTTGATATTGCCTACCGGTTGGGGATCTTATACCATCTATTGTGATGCCTATAGGGTTGGCCTTGGAGCGGTATTGATGCAGGACGGTAGGGTGATTGCCTACGCGTCCAGACAGTTGAAGGTACATGAGAAGAATTATCTTGTCCATGATCTCGAGTTAGCTGCTATTGTTCATGCCTTAAAGATCTGGCGTCACTATTTGTAGGGTGTGCCTTGTGAGTTTTATGCTGATCACCGGAGTTTGCAGCATCTGTTCAAGCAGAAGGACCTTAATTTGCGCCAGAGGAGATGGCTAGAGCTGCTGAAGGACTATGATATCACTATTTTGTATCACTCGGGCAAGGCCAATGTGGTGACCGACGCTTTGAGCCACCGAGCAGAGAGTTTGGGGATTTTAGCTTATTTACCAGCAGCCGAGAGGCCCATGGCGATGGATGTTCAGGCCTTAGCCAGCCAGTTTGTGAGATTGGATATTTCGGAGCCCAGTCGAGTTCTAGCTTGCGTGGTCCCTCGGTCTTCCTTGTTTGATCGTATCCGGGAGCGTCAGTTTGATGACCCTCATTAGCTTGTCCTCAAGCACAAGGTTTTGCATGGTGATGCCAAAGATGTGACTATTGGTGATGACGGAGGTATTGAGGATGCAGGGTCGAGTTTGTGTACCCAATGTTGATGGGCTTCGGGAGTTGATTCTAGAAGGAGGCCCATAGTTTGCAGTATTCCATTCATCCGGGTGCCGCGAAGATGTATCAGGATTTGAGACAGCACTATTGGTGGAGGCAGATGGAGAAAGATATAGTTGGGTTTGTCGCTCGGTGCCTTAATTGTCAGCGGGTGAAGTATGAGTACCAAAGACCGGGTAGATTGCTTCAGCAGATAGCAATTTCGGAGTGGAAGTGGGAGCGGATCACCATGGACTTCGTAGTTGGGCTCTTGCGGACTTCGAGGAAGTTCGATGCCATTTGGGTGATTGTGGATCGGCTGACCAAGTCCGCGCATTTCATTCCTGTGAGTACTACCTATTCTTCGGAGCGATTGGCGGAGATTTATATCTGGGAGATTGTCCGTCTGCATGGTATTCCAGTTTCTATCATTTCAGATAGAGGTACTCTGTTCACACCACGGTTTTGGAGGGCCGTACAGCATGAGTTAGGTACTCGGGTGGGGTTGAGCACAACATTTCACCCTCAGACGGACGGACAGTCCGAGCGCACTATTCAGATTCTTGAGGAATACTCCGTGCGTGTGTGATTGAGTTTGGAGGGTCTTGCGATCAGTTCTTGCCATTGGCGGAGTTTGCCTACAACAACAATTATTAGTCCAGCATTCAGATGGCACCGTATGAGGCTTTATATGGTAGGTGTCACACCTCCTTTTCACCTACACCCCGCAAGGGCATAAAGGAGTTTTTCCACTTCAAGGACAATCACAACGGGATTTATTATTAAGATTCAGAGTCGCCACTTGGGAAGATTAATGGTGTCCCAAGTCACCGGTTTAGAATCCCGAACCGAGGAAATTATGACTCTGTTAGCAGTCCGCGAACCAGAAATTCTAAGTAAGGAATTCTGTTGACCCGAGGGAAGGTATTAGGCACCCTCGGATCCCGTGGTTCTAGCACGGTCGCTCCACTGTTGTATTTAATTTTATCTGATTTCAAAAACATGTTCTAACTTATGTGCTTTTATTAGTAACCCGCTTTTATTTTTATTTTTAATAAGAATTGCAACGTCGTGAAAATGCTTCTCGAACCACGTCGCACCAGTGCACCCGTGATTGTTGACACATTTCGACTTCGTTGAGATTTGGATTTGGGTCACATAAATGTGCACCCGAATTTAGGAAAGTAATATTATTAAAATACACGCCTAAAGCAATTACGCGTTTTGGCTTTGCGAGGGCCATGGAGTTTGCTATATGGCACGCCTCGAATTCTAAGGATCAATACAAGATTAATAAAGCGAGGGTCACGCAATTGTCATTTTTGTTTGGCATGGCGCACCTCAATTATTAATTAACGAAATACGGGTGTTTAACCATCGAAGGGATTTGAGTCACTTCAGAAAAATCGCGTCAGTCTAATTACAATAGCCAATTAACGACTGCAGTTGCCTTTCAGGATTGGGCTCAAAGTCAGCCTCATTTCGTAGTGGCAAGAAATGTGTCCCAAATGTATGGCAAGATGCCGAGTTTGTAGTGACTTTATCAATTGGGCCGTTGTTAAGCCCAATTTTCATAAGCAGGCAATTATACAGGATGCCAATTATCTAAACTATATGAAATATATAATTAAATCAACACTTGGCTCATGAATCTATGGTCAGTTAAAAAGCAGACCAACATCACTGACTTTCTAATTTTTATTAACATATTTTGGAGCTCAAATCCATTTCAAACTCCCTTCCCCATGGCCACATTATATTTAATAAGCACGCTGGGCCCAAATGAGCCCAAACACGATCCTCAGTTCTTCAAAAGAGATCAGTACTTTGAGATCAAACCTCACTAAAGGCCAAAGTAACATATGTTGCGGCCTTTCAAAATAGCGACAGGCCCTAACTTCAAACCATAAGGTCTGACCTTATCTTAACCAAATGTCAAAACGCCATACTGATTTATGAAAAATTAAAACAAATCAGGCAACTCAAACTGCCCTTAACGTGGATGCCTAACTGAATCTCGCTTAACAACTAATTCTGCATACAATAAAATATTACAGTGCCTTAAACACGACAGGCTATACATCATTCATTTTTTCCAACTTATATTTATCCTAACGATTATTTCAAACCCAAATCATCTCCAATCAGAACACCCATTTCAACAAATCAAAGCTAAACTTCAAACACTCAAATTAACATGTTGATGCATCACCTATAACAATTCTATAATACCTTACAATGGTAAAGCTAAGCTATTAAAACATAGAACTAAAGAAGACCCGGCTGAATCATGAACAACTTAAAATATTTCGCTGCTTTTCATTTATGTTCTTCATATCCACACTTCACACTCAATAAGGCTTAAGGTGTACCTGGAAATGGAAGGAAACCGGGATTAAGAATTTGCAACAGCAATAACAGAGATCAACGGCAGGAAACAGCCAGTGAAACAGTTTTAATCCAAATGATTGCTCAGCCAGTCCACAAAACAGTTTCAAACGAGTACTAATTCAACTGATTTCAGTCCAAACTTAAAACAGCTAAATTCAATCCATCTTCACACTAAATGAATCAGGAATGGCTTCAGCAAATTGAAAAAAGAAAATCAGGGAAGGAGTTCAATGGAACAGTAGTTTTTCTCAAATTCCTAGCCGCTTTTAATTTTCTGGATTCTTCTCCTCCTCTCTAGGGCAAGAAAAGGGTGCCTTTATAGGCAAGCGAATAGGGCAACCTTTCAGGTTTTATTTTACCCCTTGGGTCCCTGATTTTATGACTTGTTTGCCAAGTTATCATGTGAAATTTAATTATAAGCCCTTGCTAGAAGCTTCTATTCTGTTACTGTGAGATTCCCCCACTTAAACTACCCAAACTACCCTTTTGCCCTCTGAAAATTACTTCAGATACCTACACAAAAATGGGTCAAAGTTGACCTTGTGTTGTGTTGATTCAAACCCAACCCAAACCAATGAATCTGAAACCCAAAGGTACAAACC
Source organism: Nicotiana attenuata (assembly GCF_001879085.1). Taxonomy (NCBI): domain Eukaryota; kingdom Viridiplantae; phylum Streptophyta; class Magnoliopsida; order Solanales; family Solanaceae; genus Nicotiana; species Nicotiana attenuata. Next base: position 11,688 of record NW_017681176.1, read on the forward strand.
CAAGCCCAAATCAAACCAAATTGACTGAAACAAACATCACTAACAGAGACAATCCGAAAA
>NW_017681177.1:0-3629 GCF_001879085.1 Nicotiana attenuata
ACCGCTGCGGCGTGCAGCCTGATCCCATGCTCAGTCCAAAATCACATAAGCCCCTCGGGCACAATCATATAGAAATATTCAGCCCAAACTTCATTAAAAATATTAAATAAGTTTCAAGTTTAAGAAAAGGTGGCTGAGTTTGTAAAACAGTATTAAATACCAGGACTGAGTTCAATGATATGTAAAAATGGTAAGAAACCAGTAATAACAATCCCTGAAGGATTCAATCAATTGGCACGAAGCCCAAATATAGCAATCAGCTCAATTAAAATGATAATAAGTGAATTTCAGTCAAATACGCAGTATATTCATCTACCGGGACGGACCAGGTCACAATCCCCAACGGTGCTCTACCCCACGCTCGCAACCCGGCGTGCAAGTCACCTCAATATAGCACTACGATGTGCAAATACGGGGTTTCAAACCCTCAGAACGTCATTTACATCTATTACTCACCTCAAGCCGGCCAAAATCCTAGCTCGCTATGCCCTTGCCTCTCAAATCGACCTCCTCGTGCGTCGAATCTGCTCAAAACCACAACGAATACGTCACAATATGGCAATGGAACAATACCCAATCGAAAACAATCGAAAAATAGCAAAAATCTCGAAATTAGCAAAACCCGAGCCCCGGGACCACTTCTCGAAAATTAGAAAATTTAACATCAACGGACTCCTTATCTCGCCACGAGTCCATACATATAAAGATTACCAAAATCGGAGTCCAAATGACCCCTCAAATCCCCATTTTAACTCTCTTAAGTTCCAAGCCCTAACCTCCATTTTAACTCCTTAATTCCTTAGTTTTTCAGTCTAAATTCATGTAATAGCACCTTAGAATTGTGTTTTAGGCTCAGAAATCCTTACCTCAAAGAAGTCCCTTGATTCCTCTCTTCCAACTCGCCCAAATTCTCCAAGTCCGAAGTGAAAATATGAAACCCTTTGAAATTTCGCGAAGATGATATTTAATAACACTGCTCAGTCATTTCCGCATCTGCGGCTCCATGGTCGCATCTGCGACTCCCGCTTTTGCGGTCAACAGGCCGTTTCTGCAGAAATAACCGCTTCTGCGGTCGAGTTCCCGCATCTGCGGCTTCCGCTTCTACGAACCAAGCTCCGCATTTGCGGATCCCATTAGATATCCAAATCCCGCATCTACGGTCATTTTGTCGCATCTACGACTCCGCAGATGCGGTCACCAAATCCGCACCTGCAGTCCCTGCCGCTTCTGCGACTCTCCCCTCGCTTCTACAGTACCGCTTCTGTGGTCCCATTTCCGCAGAAGCGAAAATACCAGAAACAGCAGCAATTTCTTAAGTTTCACAAACCAAAACTTCCCGTTAACCATCCGAAATCACCCCGAGGCCCCCGGGACCTCAACCAAAAGTACCAATACCTCTCATAACATCATTCAAACTTGTTCCAATCATTAAAACACCTCAAACAACACTAAAACCATCATTTCTCATCGAATTCAAGCCTAAGTTCTTTAAAAACTTCCGAAATGCGCATTTGATAAAAAACCCAACCAAATCACCTCCGAATAACCTGAAATTTTGCACACACATCCCAAATCACGTAATGAAGCTACAACAACTCTCGGAATTCCATTCCAACCCTCGGATCAAAATCTACCTATCAACCGAAATTCGCCAAAATACTAACTTCGCCAATTCTAGCCTAATTCTACACCGGGCCTCCAAAATCACTTCCGGTCACACTCCTAAGTCACAAATCATCCCCCGAAGCTAACCGAATTACCGGAATTCACATCCGAGCCCTCTAACGCATAAGTCAACATCCGGTTGACTTTTCCAAGACAAACCTTCCTTAAAGAGACTAAGTGTCTCATTTCTTTCTAAAACCAATCCAAACCAACTCGTTCACACAAGACTCTTATAATGGATCATAAAGAAGCAGAAAATGGGGAAAACGGGGCAGTAACTCACGTGACGACCGGTCGGGTCTTCACATCCTCCCCAACTTAAACAAACGCTCGTCCTCGAGCGGGTCAAGAAACATACCTGAAGCCTCAAATAGGTGAGGATATCTGCTCCGCATCTCCCGCTCGGTCTCCCAGGTAGCCTCCTCCACGGGCCAACCTCTCCACTGCACCTTCACCGAGGCAACATCCTTTGACCTCAACTTCCGAACCTGACGATCCAAAATGGCTGCTGGCTTTACGTCATAAGTAAAATCACCCTCCAACTGAACTGTACTGAAATCCAAGACATGGGACGGGTCTCCAATATACTTCCGGAGCATAGAAACATGAAAAACTGGATGCACGCTCGACAAGCTAGGTGGCAAGGCAAGCTCATAAGCCACCTCCCCAATCCTCCTAAGTACCTCAAAAGGCCCAATGAACCACGGACTCAATTTCCCTTTCTTTCCGAATCTCATAACGCCCTTTGTGGGTGAAACCTTCAGCAAGACCTTCTCACCAATCATATAGGATACATCTCGGACCTTCCTGTTCGCATAACTCTTCTGCCTCGACTGCGCTGTACGGAGTCTCTCCTGAATCACCTTCACCTTCTCCAATGCATCCTGAACCAAATCTGTCCCTAGCAATCTAGCCTCCCCGGGCTCGAACCAACCAACTGGAGATCTACACCGTCTCCCATACAAGGGCTCATACGGTGCCATCTGAATGCTGGACTGATAGTTGTTGTTGTAGGCAAACTCTGCAAGCGGTAGAAACCGATCCCATGACCCTCCAAAATCAATAACACAGGCGCGTAGCATATCCTCCAATATCTGAATGGTGCGCTCGGACTGCCCGTCCGTCTGAGGGTGAAAGGCTGTGCTCAACTGCACCTGAGTACCCAACTCTCGCTGAACCGCCTACCAAAACTGAGAGGTAAACTGAGTGCCCCGATCTGATATGATGGAAACTGGGACACCATGCAACCGAACAATCTCCTGAATATAAATCTCTGCCAGCCGCTCTGAAGAATAAGTAGTACAAACCGGAATGAAGTGCGCAGACTTGGTCAGCCTGTCTATAATTACCCAAATAGCATCAAATTTCTTCAAAGTCCGTGGGAGTCCGGTAACAAAATCAATAGTGATCCTCTCCCACTTCCACTCAGGAATAACCATCTGCTGATGCAAGCCACCCGGTCTCTGATGCTCATATTTCACCTGCTGACAATTAAGACACCGGGCTACAAACTCCACAATATCTCTCTTCATCCTCCACCACCAATAGTGCTGCCTAAGATCCTGATACATCTTCGCGGCACCCGGATGAATGGAATACCGCGAGCTATGGGCCTCCTCCAATATCAACTCCCGAAGCCCATCGACATTGGTCACGCAAATCCGACCCTACATCCTCAACACACCATCATCTCCAATGGTCACATCCCTGGCATCGTCATGCTGAACCCTGTCCTTAAGGACAAGCAAATGCGGATCACCATACTGACACTCTCTGATGCGGTCGTACAAGGAAGATCGAGAAACCACACAAGCCAACACCCGATCGGGCTCTGATACCAACTTGTCATGACCCCAACCCCGGTCGCGATGGCCCTCACCGCATCTGCGAGACCGCATCTGCGGTCCTATTTCCGCAGATGCGGAAATACCAGAACCAGCAAAACTCAGCAATAACACAAGTCC
>NW_017681177.1:5739-6696 GCF_001879085.1 Nicotiana attenuata
CAGCGAAGATCGGTAAGTGTCCGACCTCATTCGGAGTGCAGCCGACTCTATGAGTCATCGTGTCAGAGTTTGCTACAGACTTATGGGTAGGCCGGTCCCTGTCCCATTTGATGTCAATAATCTTAGAGGCTTAGTAGACAGAGGTTCATTTTGTACAGTATGTCAGAGGCCTTGACAGCCCATATGTATTCCTATTTTAAGAAAAATGGTTCAGTGATACAGTGTTGCCCACTTATAGTTATACATTATAAGTTATAGAGTGGTTCGCTCGTGCCAGCTCGGCACCGGGTGCCAGCCACGCCTCCCAAGATTTGGGGCGTGACAAAGTGGTATTAGAGCAGGTTGTTTCCTAGGGAGTCTACAAAGTCGTGCCTAGTAGGGTCTCACTTATGGGTGTGTTGCGTGCCACATTTATAATTGAGAGGCTATAGGGAATTTAGGAAATGTTACCCTTCTTTTGTTTCCAGATCGTTCCATACACTGAGTTGTAAGAAGTCAGTATGAAGCTTTCGCCAGATTTTGTATGCACCAGAGGTGCAGGTATCATAGTAGAGCTTCAAGGCGTAATGTGGAAGGGAGGTTATGAAAGAAACAGAAGATATGATGCGAGATTGAAAGATAAGTAAGTTAAAGGTGAAGAAGATACGAGATACTCAAATACAAAAGATTGTGAATAGTCGAGACTTCAAATATGGTTTGGGTTTTAGTTTATGTTACAGAGGAGACCCTACGTAAAACTTTATAAATCTCTAAGAGTTAATATTCGAGGAAGAATGTTCTAAAGGGAAGAAGGATGTTACATCCCGTGAGTTTAACAACATTTACACCGTTATATACATTTGATGTGGTATTTTTAGTGGAATATTTTTTGTAAAATGTTTGAAAAATATGATTTTATATAGTTATTAATATTACTACTTTTGTAATATGCTTTAAATTATACGTCATAATATGAGA
>NW_017681177.1:10320-11745 GCF_001879085.1 Nicotiana attenuata
CCCCCCCCCCCCCCACGTGGAAGCACCCCTCTAATCCCATGTATGACTCTTAAGTCATTAATCTTGGTGGCAAGACTAGAGATGTGAATTGGTCAAGTCTTATAACCTAAGTCATTCATCACTTTAGAAAGAGAATCTATATATGTCTTAAAGACATAAGAATCATATCCATTCATATAACGTGAAATTTCAAGGATTTGTAGGAATTCAAAATATGACATTCCATAGCATCTTCAACGCTTTAAGACCCGAGAGTTCAGAGCACCTTAATTAACGTGAGATTTTGCAATATTAAGGGAGTACGGTGTAATATTTCTCAAGAATATCATACGAAATTTTCCCTACTCCAGGTATGTTAAGGCTATCCCTTTTTTCTTTTGGCATGATCCAAGTAACGATACGTAAACGAAATGATATTCCATAAGTGGTTCTACTCTTAGCAGTTAAGAATGTCTATGTTATTCATTCCCGTAAAGTGATATTCAAGCATGTCTAAGTATGTATCTAGTTACCTGTTGAGGTATTTGATAAAGATGTTAATGTTTATAATATAGTGATACATGTACATGCATGTTCATGCATTTACCACAGTGCTACGGCTGGTCGGGCAGTTACCACCGGTTGGGCAGTTATGTATCATTATTTACCACCGGTTGGGCAGTCATGCATATTTATTTACCACCGAGCTACGACCGGTCAGGCAGTCATGCATTTACCATCGAGCTACGATCGGTTGGGCAGTTACACATTTACCATCGAGCTACGGCCGGTCGGGCAGTCATGCATTTATCACCGCGCTACGGCCGGTCGGGCAGTTACCATTGATCAGTTGGGCGGTCATGCATCATACGATATGGATAATAATATCAAAGAGAAGCATTGTATATATGTAAGTATATTAAGTATGTATATACGGTGTCACTTTAGAGATTCAATTTGATTCTTATGTCTTTAATTAATGTTGACTTATTGTTATGTTTCAGATCTGCCTTACATACTCAGTACATTATTCGTACTGACGTCCTTTTGTTGGGGACGCTCAATTCATGCCTGCAGATATAGATAATCAATTTCACGAGCCCTCATAGTAGATGAGATTGGCATTCAGCGAAAGATCGGTAAGTGTCCACCTCATTCGGAGTGCAGCCGACTCTATGAGTCATCGTGTCAGAGTTTTGCTACAGACTTATGGGTAGGCCGGTACCCTGTCCCATTTGATGTCAAATAATCTTAGAGGCTTAGTAGACAGAGGTTCATTTTGTACAGTATGTCAGAGGCCTTGACAGCCCATATGTATTCCTATTTTAAGAAAAATGGTTCAGTGATACAGTGTTGCCCACTTATAGTTATACATTATAAGTTATAGAGTGGTTCGCTCGTGCCAGCTCGGCACCGGGTGCCAGCCGACGCCTCCCCGAAGACTTT
>NW_017681178.1:0-1004 GCF_001879085.1 Nicotiana attenuata
GGCTGAATTTCTGCATCTGCCGAGCCGCATCTACGGATCAAGCTCCGCTTCTGCGTAGAATCACTTACACACAGCCCCTGCTCCTGTGACCAAGGAGCCGCATTTGCACTCATTGCATGTGTCACACCTCCTTTTTTACCAACCCCCGGAAGGGTATAAGGGAGTTTTTCCAATTTAAGTGACAATCAAAACGGGATTATTTATTTAAAATTCAGAGTCGCCACTTGGGATAATTTGTGGTGTCCCAAGTCACCGATTTAGAATCCCGAATCGAGAAAAAGTTTGACTCTGTTTATAGTCCGCGAACATAGAAATTCGGGTAAGGAATTCTGTTAACCCGGGAGAAGGTATTAGGCATTCCCGGGTCCGTGGTTCTAGCACGGTCGCTCAACTATTATTATTGGCCTAATTATCTGATTTTAAAACGCTTTTAAACCTATGTGCATTTTTTAGCTTTAAAATCGCTTTTATTTGTTTAAAGAATTAATTCAAGGTTATTTAAAACACATCGCAAACCACGCTACATGAAATGCACCCGTGATTCACGACATATTCTATTTAACCTTGTGGGAAATAAGAACCGGGTCACATGAAATGTACACCCAGATTTTAGTAATAACCGTGATAATTATATAATCTCTCAAAGATCGACTCGAAGGTAGCCATACTTATCTTACGATATACGTGGACTACCCGCGATATCGAAAACCATGAGAGATAAAGCATAACCGGTCAGCCTTTGCATCACGACGTCGAATCATCTTTCGATGAAACGACGGTATGATGCGAGGAAGCCCCGTCCGCGTCAATGATACAGCGGGTGATAACTCTTTGACTCCAGGGATAGCCCCATCTCGGCTGTGGATCTAATCAGATCCATCTGAACGCCAGCCTCCACAGTGAAGCTTCCGGCTACAGCTTCCACTACAGGACAGGAGTTGAAGTAAGTGCTTCAGGTGGATAAGCTTCGGCGCTCTCAACCTGGTTTGGATCGTTTGACTATG
>NW_017681178.1:1728-11743 GCF_001879085.1 Nicotiana attenuata
GTACTTGCTTATTTTCTTAGATCTGTGATATGTCTGGGCTTTACTTGACATTTTAAAGGTTTTCCCCAAATTTCCTTTTCAAAATCGTTCAATTTCGATTTTAGGGTTTCTGAAAAAGTTTCTTCAAATATCTTTCTGATTCTTTCTGTTCTTTCTTTATGTGTGATCATCTATGTTAGGCTCGTATGTTTTCTTTTCTACTATGCATGAGGTTGCTCTTTGTTTCTCTTTCTATTATGCAAGATTCTTCTATTTTTGTTGTTATTCATGTACTCACATGTTAATCCGTGTTGTTTGCTATATGTGTTTATGGTTGAGTTCTTTGATTTTGTTCACTTTACTGAACTCTGTTTGTGTTCCTGCTAAGCATATTTCATCTACTTTTGTTTAAAACTCGTATCATCTCTTTTTTCTGAACTTGTTTAAATTCCGAGTTTTCTCAAACGTGTTCTCATGACCTTGAATCAGTGTTCTTTCTATCGTGTGTGTTTGTCTCTCATCAGTCTTTGGAAAAGACTTCTGAGCCTCTTTCAATGACCTATTTTCTCACCTCTATGTCTGACTCAATTCGAAACCCTAGGATTTGGGGGTTTTTTTGGCAAGTGGTATTAGGGTTCCACTTTGGGACCCTAGGCTTTCAGACTCACTATGAGTCCGCAACTGAACTTGAATCCTTTTTGCTTGTAACTCTAAGGCTTTCAATGTTAGACTCTTTTTCTAAGTAACCTGACGATTTCTTCTGCTTGATTGGTATGCTTTATATATGAGAAATTTCTCTTTTAAAAGGTTTTTTTTACCAACTAATTGATTGATTCTGAAATCCTTTTAATAAGGCTGACGAATTGTCACTGATTTTTCTTCGATTGAACCCCCTTTACCTTTCTTGACTTGGTTCATTCAAATTGAACTTGTAATTTTGGTGTCAGGACTGTTTGATTGATTCCCTTGCCATATTTGGCACAAATCGTGTACTGTTGATTGTTTTCCTTAAATAAGTTCTGTGTATTTACCCCTTTTGTGTTACTTTGAAAGGTTTTAAGTAAAACTTATTTCCTTAACTGGTTTTTACCCGTTGGAATCAGAATCCCTTAACCAAAGGGAGACTGATTTCAATAATATTTCCTTGCCTTTCTTGCTTGCTTTCTGCACTATAAAAGGGACCTTACCTTGCATCTTACAACAACATCTTACGACTTCATTCTTCACACAACCTTCACACCACTAGTCTTTATAATACTTGCACACTTGCAATACTATTTTGAATTCGATATTCTGATTGCTTGGGATCTTTTGGAATTGCTTTGTTTGCAACTTGGCCTTTTCAAGACTACTGTTTTTACTTATTTCTTCTGAAACTGGTATGTTCTGATTTAATTTTTGCCTCACCTCTATGTGTTTACTTTATAGTTTCAGCATTCTTGTTCTCTTTACTGTGCATGTTCAGTGATTAAATTATGTATGTTCTTTCCCTGTATCTGTTTCTATTGTGAATCCCTACCCCTATTTTCCTCTATGTGTCTAAATTAAGGTTTTGGCCTGGCAGTATCCAAGTTACTGCTCAGGCCTGAACTTGATCCTCAATGGATCCTAACTCCCAAGTTTTGGCTAACAGGCTGGTCAGGGGTGTGCCAGCATTCCCAATTGCTGGGCATGACCACCAGCTTGCCATGGCTTTCCTAACCCCCCCCCCCCCCCTCATGCACTTACACTTATTCTTAGACTCTTAAGTTCTGTCCCCTTCTTATGAGCCTTGCTTTGGGACCTGGAGCTCCCTTAGAACTTGGACATTCAAGGGCTGGCTATTCCACACTGCACCATAATCTTAATTCTGCAATGTAATTGGGTGTAAGCATTGCCTGGAGTTCATAAAGCTCCTTGGAACTTTGACACAACCAAAGGATGAGAAAGGCTTTTGGAAATCTGATCCTGGAAGTTGGTTTATCTCATATTGTTGGACTTTGAGTCTGAATTAGGCTGTTTGGTTGTAGCTGGAACTTCTGATGTAATTTTACTTTTCTTTCTTTTGATTCATTCGGGTCTGTAATAATTTGTAATAACTATTGGGGATGGTTAGTAGAAAGGGATGGGGATGAATGTATGAAAAAGGGTAGAAAACATGCCTATAGGTTATTTATTTCTGCATTCTCATCTTAGAAAACATGCCTGTAGGTTATTTATTTCTGCATTCTCATTCTAGAACGCATGCCTATAGATTATTTATTTCCTCATTCTCATCTTAGAAATTATGCCTATAGGTTATTTCTGTATTCTCATTCTAGAACTCATGCCTATAAGTTTCCTGCATTTCTGCATATACATGTCATTAGGCAAACAATCGTAGGCTTAATAATGATCAATTGCATTCTAGAGACCATGCCTATAGGACTCTTGCATCTCTGTAATCGTATTAAAACCAATAACGGTTAGATAACTTGCCTATATGAATAATCAATCGAATCAGCCTCGTCTATTTTATCTATATGTTTAAAACCAGTCATAAGTTTGTTAAAATCGGCAGATCTTTTGTCTATAAAACCAGTGATCTTTTCTTTAAAGTCAGTACGCTCCGCTAGATATCATGCCTATGGTCTCACTTAGGCAAACAATTAGGTTGATTAACTGTGTCGGCTTTGATAACAACAACCAGACAAGGCTAACTCGGACTCCTCATCTGAGAAATATGCGATAAATCAGCCTGTCCTAACGCTTTTAAATTTAATTCAGACCATAACCAGTATTTGAAGTCATGTTATATATTTGCCTTTAAGTGTGGAGGCCTATTTGAGCCTTAACTGCTGCTTGCTTCACCCCTATTTGATTATGTGTTTTTGTTTGTCGCCTAGACTTTTATCCTTTTAAAACTTCTGAAAAGCCCCAACTCCCTCCCCTTTAGGATTAGTAGTCTCAATGCCTCCGGGACTGATAGGATCGGGACGGGTAATAGCATGCAATAAGTAACGATACTATTCCGCGCTTTAATACCTTAATGGGGTGGGAAGGGTAGACATGGATATGATGATCACGCGATAACACCACACGTATAATTGGTTACCGGGTGTTGCGTGGATGATCCATATTATTTATAAACCTAGGACCCCCCTCCCTCCTTATGTACTTTCATCATTGTTTTCTTTAAACTGTCAGTTTCCAGCTCTTTAAACCTTGTATTTCGCTTCAAATCATTTAAAACCTCTTTGAATTTCCGGCACTGTTTTCTTTTTTGAACTTCCGCCCATTTCACTTCTTTTGTCTGATTGTTTGCACTCGTTATTTGATCCTTATTTTTCTGCACTTATATATTCTTTTAAACAACTATGAAACCACCTATTTCCTGACTTCAGCATGTTTATTTAACCTTTATACATTCCTACTTGTAATCGTTATGTGGAAGTTGTCTTGTATGTTTACTTGTTTTAAAGTCACAATTGTAACATGGCCGGGAACCACACTAGTGGATCTTGGGGGGTGCCTAACACCTTCCCCCTAAGATAATTTCAAGCCCTTACCCATTCTCTGGTTCTTGTTTCTTTTAAATTCTTAGTGTCTTAATGCACTTAATCATTAGGTGGCGACTCTTCTAAATCTCAAACCCAAATTCCCAAAAGGAATAGAGTTGTCCGCCCACATACGACATGTTGCTCTTCAACTTAAAGAATATTTGCTATTTTGAGAAGATTGATACAATAACATAACTACACTTTGCTATCCAGTAAAGGGAACTAACAACTACATGAAACAATTTAAACAGAATACTTTATTTACCCCGTTTTTACAAAGAACAGACTACACTAACATTTTTATCCCTATTCAAACCTTTTCACAAGAGTACTCAAGCATCAAACATAAGGTCAATTAAAACTCCAATTCGACGAAAGAAACAGAGAAACGAGTTGATTATACTATGGTTGAATCCTGAACTTTTGCATAGATTTAACACCTAAAACATGAACTACTAAAGCATTCATTACTGCAGACTTATTACATCTAAGAAAGAGATAGAGGGAGAAATGAAAAGGAAGCTGAATGGCTTAACAAGAAACATGGAAATTAAAGTCCAAAATAAAGGTAAATTCATTGATTTTCCATATAAGAACATCTTCCACACCAAACACATTTAAGCTCCATTTGCCATTCAAGATTCAAGGGGTACCTGGATACAAGCAATCAAAGCAAAGGAATAAATCTTGAGCTTGACAAAGGACAAAAGAAGCAGCAGAACCAACAGCCAAGAGATGCAACAGCAATAATCAGTGTTAGTTTCAAATTAAGTCATTTCTTTCACTCCAAGATCACCATAAATCAAATGGAGAGTTTCCCTTAAACTTTTGTGAAGAAAAGAGTATAAAAGTTGAAGACAAGCACCAATATTTTCAGAAAGGTTTTCAGCCGTTTGCTATTTTCAGTATTCTGATCTCTGCCCTCAAAATCAAGGAAATGAGACTCTTATAGAGTGGTACTAGGGCAGCAGAGATTGATTTTTCTTTTCTTCATTACCCCTCCCCAATTTCTCTTTTTGCTCATTTCAGGCCCTGAATTTTAAACACGTTTGCTAAACCACCCATTTCCCTCTTTCCTGGAACTTTCCTAAGCAGTTATGAAAGATTCCCACCCTTCAAATCTCCCAACTACCCCTTAAAAGACTTACTAATTACTTCTAACCATAACAGACCTTTGAGCCAATATGCCAATGCTTCTTTGGGCTTCTGCATTAGCAGACCCCAACAATCCTTTGGGATTCTTGCACTAGCAAGCCCACTTTTCAATCCGAAACAAACAACTCACAAGAAGTTCTGGACCTTTTTTTTCAAAGAAAAAACAAAAGAAAAAGAACAGGGCAAAGGAGAAAAATAAAAAAAATAAAATTAACTGTGCTGCTAAACTAATATTACTAAAGTAGCCAACTATAAACTAATATGCCCTAACATGCAAGCAGAAATGGATTTGAACAAGAAAAGAAAGAAAAAAGAAACAAAAAGAAAGAATCAAGAGGAGACGAAAACAGAAATAAATAAATAACAACAAAAGAAAAGAAAAAATGAATGACTAACCAAAGAAATCGGAGAGTATTAGCAAGGGAAGCAGAGATGAATGACTGCTCCAGGCTCGAGATACTTTATCGAAGCTTGAAACTCACCCTAATGAACACCCTTATGAAGAATGCTCTGTCAAGGCAAGTTTCAGGCCCTGATGAGCAGAAAACTTCAACAAAACTCCAAATTCCGAAATTAGGCCAAACTCTAGTTTCCAAATTTAACGAATTCTAAAGTTTGTTTGGGGAAATTATCAAGGGCTTTAGGTTTGGGGAGGCCTAGGGACTATAGGATGCAAATTTGGGCGAGTTTGGGTAAGTTAGGGTTTGGGGATCCGATCTTGGATCTAAAATTGGGGGAGTTTGAGAGGGATTCGAGGGACATGGTTTAGATATTGTGAGAGAGGAGGTGACGGGGAATCTAGGGTGTAAATTTGGTGGGAATCAGAGTTGGTTATGGCGTCACCGCCGGCGAAAGGTTTCAGGGCGGCGGTCTCTAGGGTTCTTGAGGTTAAAGACGAAGATAGGGATGGAGGGGGTTTGGACTGGGGGGGAGCTGATTTAGGACAGTTAAATATTAATGAAGCCTTAGTTCCGGACCGTTGGATTGTGAGAATCCAACGGCTGAGATGCAAGGCCACAAAAACGGGGTCATTTTGGCCAATACGGGACTGGACCGGGTAGGGATTGGGTTTGGGCTTGGTTTGGACGGGTTGGGGCAGAGATTTGGCCCAAATTCAAAGCATAAATTAAACCCTTTTTCACAATTCCTTTTTTTTTTGTTTTCTTTTGTATATTTTTCCTTTTTTATAATTAATTAAAATCCTAAATTAAATCCTAAATTGATTTAATTTGTAAAATTAAACTAATTATTATTGCAAAATTTATAAAAATTACTTGATCCTAAATTAACAGAGAAAATTCAATAATCCAAAAATTAAAAGGTGAAAAATGTAAAATGAGCCATCTTTTGTGATTTTTATTTTTAATAAAACAAATAATTTACTAATTAATCCTAAAAATATAAAAATGAAACCTAAATGCAATGCATGATATTTTTGGTATTTTTATGATTTTAATAAAAATAAACATGCACAGAAATACAAACAATTAGCACAAATTCCCACAGAATCCTATAAAAATTGTAAAAATGGAAAAAATTGTTTTTCTTGTATTTTATGGGAGTAATTCCTATAGGGCAAAAATCACGTGCTCACAGCTGCCCCTCTTCGCTCGGATCGGAAACCCGGAAGAGTTTTCATGCAAAGATAGTGAGCGGATCTGAGTCGATTTTTGGCCCAAGTTTGAATACTCTGTGGGAAGCTAATTTGAAAGATTTGACCGCACCAACTTGGACTTCCGAGGTGCCTCCATATCACTTGGCTATAAAGGAATTCATCAGGTAGTTCGGGAAGTTATTGGTATAGGCTGGGGACTAACCAGGAAGTATGTGAATCCTCACTGTTGCTGCTACATGCATACTGCTATGCTGAACTCCTTATTACCACCAAGAAAAAAATAAAAGAAGCTTAGACTAAACTAATGGAGCTTCTAATGAAGTTTAGCAAGAACATCTTGTCTACAAATATTTCACAAACATGATCTTTGCAGTTTCTACTGTCTCGTACTCTGTTTACTTGTACATTCATCCAGCTGAGGCGTCCATGTTGCCTGACTTGAATTTTTGCATTCTGAATTTGTGAATCCTTTATTCTCCATTAGCGAGGCGGGTCAGTAGGCTGACCTTATTTGCCAAACATTTTGAATGTAACTCGCATTGTTCTTCCGAAGGCGGGCGCTACTGATTATCAAAAGCACACGGTCTTCGGGGAGTTTGCGTATTCCCTTCGTTACCTTATAACAATGTGTCCCTTGATTAAACTCTGTGTTGTCTTTTCCTTTTGAAGAACTTGAACTGTTTCCTTGTCTCCAGGTGGGTCCTGATTGCCAAAACCTTTTTAACTGTTTCCCGTTGCTCTCCCAGTGTGGGCGCTCTGATTTGCCAAAACTTTAACTGTATTCCCTGCTCTCCAGGTGGGGCGCCTGATTGCCAAAATCTTTAATTGTATATATTCCCTTTGCTCTTCCAGTATTGAGGCGCCTGATTGCCTAAACTTCAACTGTATTCCCTTGCTCTCCAAATTTATAGAAGGGGCGTCTGAATTGCTCAAAACTATCAACTGTCGATGTCCTCTTGGCTCTCAGTGTGGACGGCGCCTGATACCAAAACCCTTAAATGTGTTCCTTTGTTCTCTCCCGGTGAATGCCTGATTTTCCAAAGCTTTAACTTATTCCCCTTGCTCTTCAGGCTGGGGGCCCTGATAGCAAACCCCTAACTGTGTTCCCTGCTGCTTCCAGGTGGTGCCTTTTGATTTCCAAGCATTAACTGTTATTCCCTTGCTCTTCAGGTGGGCGCCTGATTTGCCAAACTTTTAAAACCGTATTCCCTCTGTTTCTCCAATGTGGGCGCCTGATTGCAAACTTTTAACTGTATTTTCCTCTTACTTTCCAGTGTGTTTATCACCTGGGTCGCCTTAAATTTGTACGAACTTTTAACTGTTATTCGCCTTGTTCTCCAGGTGGCGCAACTGGATTTGCCAACACTTATTAACTGTATTCCCTGCTCTCCAGGTGTGGCTCCTGATTGCGAAACTTTAATAATTGTACTTCCCTTGCTCTCCATGTGTGGTGCACTGTATGCCAACTTTTAACTGTATTCCCTTTGCTCTCCAGGTGGGTGGTTGAGTGACCGAATATTTAACTGTATTCCCTTGCTCTCCAGGTGGGTGCCCCTGATTTCCAACACTTGTTGCAACTGCTTTTCCATCGAAAACTTACTTTGTTTTCCCTGTGTTCTCACAGGGCGGGTTCTCCCCTGGTTTAGGCTGATACTTTGAAACCGTTTTCCTGTTGAAAAACATTGTGCTTTCCCTTTGTTCTTCCAGTGTGAGGTTGCTCTGAATTGTCAACACTCTTGCACTACTTTTTTCCCTTCGAAAATCTATTGTGACTTTGTGTTTCCCTTAGTTCTCAAGGCTGAAACTTGAACCGTCTTTCCTTTTTGAACTATTGCTGTTTTCCCTCTTGTCTCCTGGTGGGTTATCCTGATTTTCCAAACACTGTGCACTCGCCTTTTCCCTCGAAACTTGAACTGTTTTTCCTTTGTTCTTCCATGCAGGGCTCCTGCATTGCGAACTCGCCGCCATTTCTATCCTTTTTGAAACTGCTTTTCTTTTTGAATCAGTACTTGCCACTTTGTTTTTATCTCCAGTGTGTGGTGCTGACTGATATGCTCAAAATGGGGAATTGTCCTCTTCTTGAAAAACTGGCCTTTTCTTTTGAACTGTCTCCCCTTGTCCCAGGTGGGGTGCCTGATTACAAACAAAACAGACAAAAAACTCAAAAGAAACTTTTTCTGCACAACTAGTTTAGGTAGCTGGGGAACATCTGTTGAGTGTTAATTCGAGTCATCGTTACCACATTATCTTTTAAGATACTTTTAAAAGCTAAACCCCATTATCAGGAGGCCTAAAAACTTTCACGAATTAAAAATAATCATTCTTAAGTATTGACAACTTTAATAAGCTAAATTTATATCGTTAGAAGGATTAGTACTTACGCTATTAATCTTTTATCTATGAGTCCTTAAAAACTTAATTATCCATTTATCACTAAGATGTCCTGAAAAATTTTCAATTGATTCTATTCGCTATATGAAAATGATAAACTTCAGAACCAACTTATATTTCCTCAAAAGTATGAGCTTATGCTAAACTTGTTTTGTAATATTATAAACTAGGCTCTGTAATTGCCCATGGAGGTCCTGAGAACTTCTAAATTACAATCCCATTGTCCAGTGATGTTGATCCTGAGCAATTATACGGTCGAGAACTTGATAATCGGTACATGCATTCTTTACGGAGTGGGTTTCTCTCTGAACAAACTGAATGATTTCCTGACCCCTGTTTCATCAAAGACAATTTTTATTTTAGGTTGAAAAATGTTGGTGTAGTTGTGGGCATTTCTGCGACCACACATGAAGGTGGCCCTATATTGCTGTCGTGCTTTGCTTTGACTGTCGCACCTATGAATCTGGACAGCCAAGAATTGCTTTGCTTTCTAACTGAATTTCAACCATTGGACCCTGAATGACCCGATACGTGCTTCTACCTACCCAAACCGCGTTTTACGATATCTTCTTTGTACTCTTTCTACCCTGAACTCTATACTCTCCCCACACAAAGTTTTACCTGCAAACATTTAGGGGCCATAACTCATTTATCGACACATGTTAGCTTTCTTATTGTTACACCTTATATTCCCACTTTTTCTATGTTTTACATTTCGATGGTTACATTCTCTGGTGTATTATTTTTAGTGATAGACTCGCACTTAATGCTTGATGCAATTTGGAAGTTTATAGGTAGTAAGCTTTGAAATCCTTTTCCTTACTCTGCTTAACAAGGCTAAACATATGTAATCATATGCTGTAGAAGCAGATTAGACCAGATACGAAAATGAAATGCTAATGACTTCCGTAGAGTAGAATAAAGAAAAATAATCCAAATTACTGAAAGCATGACTGTTTGAGGGAGAAAAGGAAGAGTGAGACTATCTGAAATTGGTGGTTTAGCAGCTGTTTCAGGTAGCCTAAAATCGAAGGTACTCAAATGATCATTGACATGCCATTTTCGGATTAATAGCCCAGCCCGTTTCAGTCCTAATCACCTTTTAGTGTCCTTTATGCCGGCCGGGCGGATTTCCATAAACCAATTCTCTTCGTCCAAGTTCACCGACCGTGTTCGTCGCTATAATGCCAGTACCCTGAGAGGGTTTTCACCAAAACAAACCGATCGTCTCTCATTGTTCATCTCTACAGGCTGTTCGTCGCCTTACTGGTGCCCGTGGAGGGTTGTTCACCAATAAGACTCTCCTCATTTTGATTTCTCTCAGCCTTTCCGTCGCCTTACAAGTGTGACCCGTTGA
>NW_017681179.1:0-11742 GCF_001879085.1 Nicotiana attenuata
GATGGAGTGCGGCCGCATGATGACTGGCGACGGACCACGTGAACTTGTAGTGCGGCCGCATGAGTGGCTTGTGATGGTCTAGGTTAAAATACTAAGGCGTCAAGCAAAACACATGAAAGCAGTTATGGGAGCACAAAACAATTAAGGCTCAAATAAACCTCCTTTAATCACAGAAAATCATGTAGTTTAGCATGTCTTACATGTACTGATTAGGTCGAAATTATGCTTAACATTAGGCAGGCTGGTTCATTACATATTTTCAGGCAAGAAGTTCGCATTAGGCTCGCCTGGCTGCAACTTATCGAAGACCAGCGCAATTAATTAACTACATACTTGTTTGCCTACGTGATTGCCTATAGGCATGGCATCTACTGATTTCAGGAATAAAGAAAAACTGATTAAGAAAGTTGCCAGTTTTAACAGAATGGTGCGAGTTCTGTAATTAGTGCTAATCTTAAAACGAGTGATTCAGATTTGATTGATAGTTCCTATAGGCATGCTTTCTAGCGTCGTTAATTTAAACACTTTTTACAGGCGTAGCAAGAGCGCATAAATCCTATAGGCATGGTATCTGAATACTGTTAGTTTTTAATCCTATAAATAGGTTTGCCTAGTGACCAATGCATGCGTAGAGTCTGGATTTCTGGTTACTTATAGGCGTGGTATCCATATGGAGATGCAAAATTCCTATAGACATGGTATCTATATGGATGCATAAACCTATAGACATGGTATCTATATGTGCAGAAGTGCAGAAACCCTATGGACATGATATCTATGTGGAGAAGTGCAGAAACCTTACAGACATGATATCTATGTGGATGCATAAACCTATAGACATGGTATCTACATGTGATATGCAAATGTGCAAAGCTGTAAGCAAGATACATGAGCACAGAAGTGTGGTAATTCCCTATGAGCATGATATCTACCCCTTTGCATGCATGGTTACCCTTCCCTTTTCACTAATGACCCCAGAGGTTATTACAAAATTTTATTACAGACCAAGATGAATCGAAAACGGGAAATAAAATTACAATCAGAACTCTTAAGCTGCATCCAAGGAGCCTAATTCAAACCCAAGGTCTAACAATATGATATGAGCCAACTGCCAGGATCAGGTTCCAAAGCCTTTCTCTTATCCGGGATGTGTCAAAGTTCCAAGGTGTTTCAAGAACTCCAGGCAATGCTCACACCCAGATATCATTACAGAACTAAATTAAAGTGCAGTGTGGAAGGGCCAGCCCCCCAATGTCCAAGTTTAGAGGGAGCTCAAGGTCCCAAGGCAAGGCTTATTGGAGGGGGGCAGAACTTAGAGTCTAGGAACAAGTGTAAGTGCAATAGAGGGATATAAGGGATGCCAAGGCAGGCTGGTGGTCATGCCCAGCAACATAAAATGCTGGCACACCCCTGACCATCCCACTAGCCAAACATTGGAGAGTCCAGGACCTATTGAAGGTCAAGCCATGGCCTGGGCAGTAATTGGGATACTGTCAGGCCAAGGTTTCAACTCAACACATAAAGGGGGTTAGGGGTAGGGATTCATATGAAAGCAGAAGCAAAGAAAGAAAAATACTCAGCATAAGCTACGAAGCATGAACAGCAAACCACACAGAAGAATGAAACTATAGAATAAACATATAGGGATGGGGCAAAAGTTTAAATGAAAGGGCATACCAGTTTTCAGAAATAAGCAAGTAGGGAGAAGCAGTAGACTCAGGGAAGCCAAGTTGCACTCAAGAAGCAAGAGTGTAAGCTTTTAGAAGAGAGTTGTGATGATTAAAAAACGTGTGTGTGTTTAAAAAATTGTGGCATGTATTTATAATGCAGAAGAGAAGCTGAAATAGGTAAGAAAATAGTTTGAAAATCAATCACACAAGGTTTCCCTTTAATTAAGGGATTCTGATTTCAAACGGGCAAGGTAAATAAGGAAAGGAGTTAATTAAACACTTTTCAGAGTAATGCAAGAAGGGTAAATACATAATAGTTATTTAAGGAAAGGCTTTTGACAGTACACGGTCATGCAAATTAAGGAAAGGAAATCAGTTAACAGCCAAGCAATCAAGGGTCGAAAATTTTATGTGAATGAACCAAGTTAGAAAAAGGTGAAGGGAGGCTTCACTTAAGAAGAATCAGTAGCAATCAATTAACCCAAAAAAAAGGATTCTGATTCGAACACAAATTGGAAAACCTTTTGAAGAAAGATTTTAACACATATAAAAGGGTTGTCATGCTAATTAGAAGAGTTCACACACAAAAGGATTCAAACTTATTATATGGATCCAAAGTGAATTTGAGAGAGTCCAGGGCTCGAATGGAACCCTAGTCCAAACATACAAGACCACACTCGTAAAAAAACCCCAAATCTTAGGGTTTTCGACTTGAACCAAATGCAAAGAAGGGAAACAAGTAGATACAGTAGAAAGTTTAATGTAAAATAGAGTAAGGGAATTAATTTGAAACACAATGAGAGTAGAAGAGACAGTAGAGGCAAATATGCTTAAGCAGGCATAGTAGGAACACTTAATGAACATGGTTGAAAAATGCAGTAGACGAATCATATCAAGTCATAGTGGAAGGCAAGTAGCAGAACATAGCATGTGAGACATAGCATAGAAACATGGCATATAAACATAGCATGTGAAAACATAGTAGAGAGAAGAACAAAATACAGAAAACATGGTAGAAGAACATGTATTTATGAAAACACATAAGAATATAAAACACACATAAGAAAGGAAGAAGAAAAGTCGGAAAACACTGAAGCATTTTCGGAAAGCCCTAAACCAGAAAAGAGGCAACTTTGAAAGTAAGATATTAAAAAGAAAAATTGGGAAAACCACTTGAAAACTCAAGATAAAGCATGAATACACACAGATCTGGAGATAACCGGAGAAGAACCTCGATAGTTAGGGTTTTCAGATGAACCCTAGAATGAGAAAGGCTTCGAAAACGTCCGATCTAAGTCGGATGAGATTGGGAACAGGCTCAGGAGGTTAAGATGTGCCGGAGCCAGGTCGGAGATGGCCGGGAACCTCAAGTCGGCGGAGGTCTGGGTGGAGACCTTTGAGGTCTAGCCTCGAACCTTCGAGTACCAAGCTTTAGGAGCGATAGGAGGTGAGCATAGATCATCCATGGCCTGAGAGGCCATGGGTTCTGGTGAGTTAGAGGTCAAAAATGGGGGGAAGGTGATTAGGGTTTCAAGAACACTCGAGAGAGTTTGAGAGGCGGAGGGTGTTCAGGGGCGGCTACTGAAATGAAAATGAGGGAATTAGGGTTAGTCATTAGGTTTAATTACGGAAGGGCGAATTGAGGACGTTGATCTCAAAGATCAACGGTTCAAATCAAAAGGGGCTTGGGTCGGGCTGGTTTAAACAGGTTATTGGGCCATTTGGGTTTAATTAAAAATCTGATGGGGATGGGGCTAAATTGGCTATAATTGAAATAATAAGGGCTGTTTGTTAAATGGCAAATTTTCCCCTTTTATTATTTTAGAAAAATAGTAAGAATTGATTTTAAAAATAAATTACAGGTACTGAACTAATTAATAATATACCAAAAGTGATTTTATGATTATGAAATGTTGTTAATTGTAAAATAGGCCATAATTGCAATTATATGCAATATAGCTAAAA
Source organism: Nicotiana attenuata (assembly GCF_001879085.1). Taxonomy (NCBI): domain Eukaryota; kingdom Viridiplantae; phylum Streptophyta; class Magnoliopsida; order Solanales; family Solanaceae; genus Nicotiana; species Nicotiana attenuata. The sequence continues at coordinate 3,636 of NW_017681179.1, forward strand.
AAATACCAAACAAATGTATAAAAATACGCAAAAATTACTTTAATTATATCTTAGTGTAAATATGAGAATGAAATAAATTATTCACCAAAAATGCAAGTTTGGGAATAATTATTGAATTTTGTACTATTAAAATAGACAACAAATTAATTTTAAGATCTTTAAAAAAATAAGGGAAAAATACCAAAACTCTTGGGCATGCTTATATATGCATGTACATACTATTTTGAGAATATTTTGAGTATATATAAATACATAGGAAAAAACTGGGTATCAACAGCTGCCCCTCTTTACCCGGGAAGGATGAAAGAGTTGTCGAGTAAAGATATGATGACCAATTTTGACCGAGAGAGACGACTTATAAAGGTTTTGACCGTGCTCTGGTTTTTGAGCTGCCTACATATCCCTGGTCTTATTGGAATCAGGTCATATGTAGTTCAGGATACATCGACGGAGTATGCCGATGGAGGTTTTTGAAAAGGACGGACACAATATTTGGGTTGGGAAGGATGGTCAGGGACTGATGGGCTGCTAAAACCGGAGAGAGATCGCTCCTGCAGCAATGGCCGTTGCCAGCTGATGTACCTGCAAGTGAGTAATACAAGCATATCGTGCAGAATTTAAATGTGATACAAGTTCCCGTTGGACCATGAATGTTGTCTTCGGACGGTTAAGATGACGTTCTCAGACCATGATGTCCTGGGCCATGAAGCGCATAATAAAGGATTCACAGGCTATGAAATGATGTTCTCGGGCTATGATAATGGTGCCTCCGAACCATGATGCCTTTGAATAATGATGTGCAGAATATAAAGCGGGGTCCTCGGGCCATGGCATGGGGTTCTCAGGCTATGAAGATGGTGCCTCCGAACAATGACGCCCTTGGACAGTTTGGCGGTATTTCAGCCCATGAGATGCAAGATTTGGCGGTATTTCAGCCCATGAAATGCAAGATTTGGCGGTATTTCAGCCCATAAAATGCAAGATTTGGCGGTATTTCAGCTCATGAAATGCAAGATTTGGCGGTATTTCAGCCGATGTGAAGGAGAAATGTAAATGGCGATATTTCAGTCGACAGAAATTTAAATAAAGTTGGCGATGTTTCAGCCGATGTAGAAAAATGTAAATGGCGATATTTCAGCCGACAGGAATTTAAATAAAGTTGGCGGTGTTTCAGCCGATGTAGAAAAATGTAAATGGCGATATTTCAGCCGACAGGAATTTAAATAAGGTTGGCGGTGTTTCAGCCGATGTAGAAAAATGTGAATGGCGATATTTCAGCCGACAGGAATTTAAATAAGGTTGGCGGTGTTTCAGCCGATGTAGATGGAGGTAGAGCTTAACCTCGGAAGGCAGAATGGTAGTCTTATGCAATGCAGAAAAAAAAATGCAGATGGAGACAGTGCTTAGTCTCGGAAGGCAGAAAGGTAGCCTTATGCAATGCAAAAATGCAGATGGAGACAGTGCTTAGTCTCGGAAGGCAGAAAGGTAGCCTTATGCAATGCAGAGAAAATGCAGATGGAGACAGTGCTTAGTCTCGGAAGGCAGAAAGGTAGCCTTATGCAATGCAAAAATGCAGATGGAGATAGTGCTTAGTCTCGGAAGGCAGAAAGGTAGGCTTATGCAATGCAAGGAAATGCAGGATGGAGACAGTGCTTAGTCTCGGAAGGCAGAAAGGTAGCCTTATGCATTGCGAAAATAGAGGTGAGGAGTGACGAAATTTCTTAGCTGATAGATGATATCTGCTAGTTGATTGTCATTGTGGCTGCTGGGGATGTTGCGTGCGAGTAGCACTTGAAAATAGGTGATGATTCTGGGAGTTGTATTCCTGAAAAGTATGAGTTTGTAACTGTATCCGATGATTTTATGTCTCGGGGTACCTGCATTCAAAGAAAGATTATGAGTTTTGTCAAGGGGGAAGGTTAGTTCGTCTTCCCGCGGACTGCGCTCGTCCTACTCGGCTCTTGCTTTCATTGGGGTAGCGTTGCTGACAAAGCTGTTCTGATAGTATTCATGCATGATTTAGCAAAATAATAAAATATGATGTAAATACATAATGGATAAAACGATTTTAGATGAACCGACGACTGCGACACGGTTCAAGATATTGCAACCTCTTTTGCTTCGGAATTTTGAGGGTCCTCCTCAAAATTCTGCCCCTGTTTACTGGGCTGGTGCCTCTGACGGCTGCGCGCGGTGGATGGTGACAGTCATCTTCGGAATTTTGAGGGTCCTCCTCAAATTCTGCCCCAGTTTCCAATATCGGGGGAAAATGGAAATTTTATTGAATTGTGACCGAACCCATAGGGCTGCCTACGTATCCCCTCTTAAACGGGAATCAGGTCAGGCGTAGTTCAAATTACATCATATAGGAATCAATAGTAGTTACACATAGTACCGTTTCACTGCATCTGAATTGATTGGCTTCGGCCAAACTTTTCGTCCATCTCTGCAAGTATGAGGGCTCCTCCGGTTAGAACCCGGTGAACCATGTACGGACCTTGCCAGTTGGGAGAAAATTTTCCTTTGGCTTCGTCTTGGTGCGGAAAAATCTTCTTCAGTACTAACTGCCCTGGCGCGAACTGTCTCGGCCTGAGTCTTTTGTTGAAAGCTCTGGTCATTCTATTCTGATAAAGCTGACCATGGCAAACTGCATTCAGTCTTTTTCCGTCTATAAGGGCTAATTGCTCGTAGCGACTTTTTACCCCTTCTGCATCTTCAAGTTCTGCTTCCTGCATAATTCTCAGGGAGGGAATCTCTACCTCGGCTGGGATGACTGCCTCGGTACCGTAAACCAACATATAGGGTGTCTCCCTAGTCGATGTGCGGACTGTGGTACGGTATCCCAGTAGAGCGAATGATAACTTCTCATGCCATTGCTTGTGTTTTTCTATCATTTTCCTCAGTATCTTCTTGATGTTCTTATTGGCTGCTTTTACAGCTCCATTCATCTGAGGTCTGTAAGCTGTAGAATTCTTGTGCTTGATCTTGAAGGTTTTACACATTGCTTTCATCAGATCACTGTTGAGATTGGAATCGTTGTCAGTGATGATTGACTCTGGGATGCCGAACCGCAAATGATACGGTCGCGAACGAAGTCTGTCACAACCTTCTTAGTTACCACCTTATATGATGCTGCTTCAATCCATTTGGTGAAATAGTCAATCGCCACTAGTATGAACCTGTGCCCATTTGATGCGGCAGGCTCGATAGGTCCAATGACATCCATCCCCCAAGCGGCGAACAGCCATGGTGAGCTAGTTGCATGGAGCTCGTTAGGAGGCAACTTTATCATATCTGCATGAATCTGGCAGCGATGGCACTTTCGAACATATTGGATGCAGTCCGTCTCCATGGTCATCCAGAAGTAACCAGCTCGAAGTATTTTCTTGACTAAGATGAAACCATTCATATGCGGGCCACAGGTCCCTGCATAACCTCCTCTAACAACCTGGATGCTTCCCTTGCCTCAACACACCTTAGTAATCCCAAATCGGGAGTCCTCCTATACAGGATTCCTCCGCTGTGAAAGAAGTGATTGGACAATCTCCGTAGTGTGCGCTTTTGAGTAGTGTTTGCAAGTTCTGGGTACTCTCCTGTTGACAAATATTTCTTAATTTCATGGAACCATGGCTTTCCGTCTGCCTCTTCCTCGACATGAGCACAATAGGCAGGCTGATCCTGGATTTTTACCGGGATGGGATCAATGAAGTTCTTATCTGGATGCTGAATCATGGATGATAGAGTGGCCAATGCATCGACGAACTCATTCTGGATTCTGGGGACATGTCGGACTTCCGTCTTTGTAAACCTCTTCCTCAACTCTTGTACATGATGCATGTATGGTAGTATTTTGGAGTTCTTGGTTGCCCATTCTTCTCGGACCTGATGTATGAGCAAATCTGAGTCCCCGATCACTAGTAACTCCTGAACGTTCATGTCAATGGCTAGTTTGAGCCCTAAGATGTAGGCTTCGTACTCGGCCATGTTATTGGTGCACGGGAACCTGAGCTTGGCGGACACCGGATAATGCTGACCTGTTTCTGATACTAGAACTGCTCCTACGCCAACTCCCTTAAAGTTTGCTGCTCCATCGAAAAACATTCTCCAGCCATCATAGGATTCTGCAATGTCTTCTCCTATGAAAGAGACCTCCTCATCAGGAAAATACGTCTTTAGAGGCTCGTATTCTGCGCCAACGGGGTTTCCGGGAAGATGATTGGCCAGTGCATGTCCTTTGATCGCTTTCTGAGTCACGTAGACAATATCAAACTCACTCAGCAATATTTGCCTTTTGGCCAGTTTGCCCATGGGCATGGGCTTCTGAAAGATGTACTTTAGCGGATCCATCCTTGATATGAGATAGGTGGTGTAGGCACAGAAATAATGCCTCAACTTCTGAGCTACCCAAGTCAGAGCACAACACGTGTGTTCTATTAGGGAATACCGGGCCTCGTACGGGGTAAACTTCTTGCTGAGATAGTAGATGGCTTGCTCCTTTTTTCCCGTTTCATCATGTTGTCCTAGAACATAGCCGAATGCTTCATCCAGCACTGCAAGGTAGAGTAATAGTGGTCTACCCGGTTCGGGCGGGACCAGGACTGGCGGCGTTGACAGGTATTCCTTGATTCTGTCGAAGGCCTTTTGACAATCATCGGTCCATTTAGTGGCGGCGTCTTTCTTCAACATCTTAAAGATTGGTTCAGAAATGACAGTGGACTGGGCTATGAACCGGCTGATGTAGTTGAGTCTCCCCAAGAAACTCATAACCTCCTTCTTGTTCTTTGGCGGTGGCAGTTCTTGGATGTCCTTGACCTTTGACCGATCTAGTTCTATTCCTCGTCGACTTACGATGAACCCAAGCAGTTTTCCGGAAGGAACCCCGAATGCACATTTAGCAGGATTCAGTTTCAAGTTGTACCTTCTTAACCTGTTGAAGAACTTTCTTAAATCTCCCATATGGTCAGTGGCTTTCCTGGATTTGATGATGACATCATCTACGTACACCTCGATCTCTTTGTGTATCATGTCATGGAAAATAGTAGTCGTGGCCCTCATGTAGGTGGCCCCAGTATTCTTTAATCCGAACGGCATCATCTAATAACAATACATCCCCCACGGCGTAATGAAAGCTATTTTCTCCGCGTCTTCTTCGTCCATCCATATCTGATGATATCCGGCAAAACAATCGACAAATGATTGCAGCTCGTGCTTGGCGTAGTTGTCAATCAGGATGTGTATGTTCGGCAATGGGAAGTCGTCTTTCGGACTGGCCCCGTTGAGGTCCCGGTAGTCGACACAGATTCTGACCTTCCCGTCCTTCTTTGGTACTGGCACAATGTTGGCCAACCATGTTGGATATTCCACTACCCTGAGGACCTTGGCTTTGACTTGTTTGGTAACTTCTTCCTTGATTTTCAAACTCATGTCTGGCTTGAACTTTCTGAGCTTTTGCTTTACCGGCGGATATGTTGGATCTGTTGGAAGTTTGTGAGCTACAATGGATGTACTGAGACCGGTCATATCATCATATTACCAGGCAAATATGTCCTCATATTCTTTTAAGAACTCCATGTACTCCTCCTTTTCTGACGGTGACAGGTGAACACTGATGCGCGTTTCCTTGACATTCTCTGTACCTCCCAAGTTGACGACCTCAGTCTCGTCTAGGTTAGACTTAGGTCTATTCTCAAAGTCCTCAACCTCTCTAACGACCTCTTCTGGTATTTCATCTTCTTCTGAGTCTATGTCCGTTTGTTGCGTTACCTCGTCGCATGTCACATTCGTCGGTTCATCAAGACAAGTAATAGTAATGCTGTGTAAAGTAAAGTAAATGGCGGAGAAAAGAAATAATAAGAGCGAGATTTATATAAGAAACTGAAATGCTTTGATAAAACATCAAAATTGATTTGAACATCAGAGCTCTTTTCAAAATTTAGAGATAATACCGAAAGGAAATCAACTAATGAAAAAGTAAAAGACAATGCATAATGCTTTGTTCAGCCTTGCTACCCCGAAGCCCTCCGGGCCTTAGTGGTTCTGATGGACCAATTGTTGAGGCGCTCCCCTCGGCTCATGGCTTGTATGGAAGGGCCTTCCTCCCCTTCCTCCTCGAGAATGACGTGACAGTCCATATCGTCAACTTCTAAAAATAGGTTCTTCATTGCGGCCAATGTTTCATCTTCCTCTGACCCATATAAGATGTCGGCTGGCTGGAAAGTTTGTTCCACGCGGGGTATCGGGTGCTCCAGCGGATAGTAAGGGCCGCGCCAGGGTGGTGACCAGTTTTGGAATTCTTCCCAAGTATAACCGTACCCTAACCCAAAAGTGGTGCCATGCTTCTTCAGTTTGATAGGCTTGGTGATTCCCTGAAGGTTCTTGTCGAGCCCCTTGCCAGATTCATACCCGCTCCAGTTTAGTATACTCTCTATGTTGTTATCCCACCACTTATCTTTGTCCACGGCGTTCACTCGCTCGATCTGGTGGTAGGTTTCTCCTCCTAGTTTCCTTCTTCCTTCAATTGCTGGGATGGTTTGACGACTGTATATGGGGTTACTCCCGTCGCCATGAATAATCACCTCTTGGTGATTCCATTCAAACTTCACTGCTTGGTGCAGGGTTGATGCTATGGCTCCAGCGGCGTGGATCCAAGGTCGTCCAAGTAGCAAGTTATAGGATGTTGGGATGTCTATTACTTGAAAATCAACATCGAACCAAGTTGGCCCCATTTGCAGACATAAACTGATCTCCCCAATAGTGGACTGACGTTGATAGCCCCATCCTTGATTTCATGCAGACTTTTCCCCAATGTTCCGAGGGTCACCAATGGACAAATGTTGAGGCTGGACCCTCCGTCAATCAAAGTCCTGGTGATGAAATAGTCCTCGCATTGCACGGTGATGTGCAACGCTTTGTTGTGGCCTAAACCTTCAGGGGCCAACTCATCCTCGCGAAAAGTGATTTAATGACTCCCCAATACCTGCCCTACCATGTTTGCCATCTCTCCTCCAGTTATGTTGCTGGGTACATACGCCTCGCTTAGTATCTTCATCAGAGCGTTCTTGTGTGTCTCGGAGCTCTGCAGTAGAGCTAGGATGGAGATCTGCGCTGGTGTTTTGTTTAATTGGTCGACAACTGAGTATTCTTTTGCTTGTATCTTCCGCCAGAGATCATCGGGCCCACTTTCAATAGGCCGTCCAGAGGCCTGCTTACTTGATTCAACCAAATGTTCTGGAGTATACACCATGCCGGTCCTGGTCATACCCTGTGCTGCAATTGCTTCTCCGGACCTAGTCTTTCCCTTCCTTCTTGCCTCGGCGGTGTAATCCCAAGGTATGGACAGTGTATGGATCGACGTTACGGCTGACATCGCTACAGGAATGGGCACTCTCGTTTTGGGTGGCAATACAAGAACTTTGAATGGAACTTTCGGAGACCCAAACTCCACCTCAATTGGCTCCGTGGTCCTTTTGGACGACGGTGTTTCAAGCTCGAGCGGCACAGACATGTTTACCTCAGCATTCCCGGAGGGCTGGATCTGGACCACAATTGGATTCAGTGTGACGGCTAGTTTCTTGGGCTCGTCACCTTCGGCAATTAATCCAATTGACCCCTTGGGGTCCCAATCATCTTCTACTTCGATCATATTGACACCACCACCCTTATGATCAGGCAAGGGATTGTTGCGACCGTTAGGAGCAGGTTCCTTGGCCACGATGATTTTGTTGTCAATTAGAGCTTGGATTTTGTCTTTTAGAGATCGACACTCATCAATGGTATGCCCTTTCATGCCGGAATAGTATGCACAAGTTTTATTTGGATTGACCCACTGGGAAGGATTATCTGGAGTTATGGCAGGGATTGGGGTGACGTAAGCAGCAGCTTTGAGCCTTTCATATAGCTGGTCGATTGGCTCGGCGATGGCGGTGTATTGCCTGGGAGGTTTGCGGTCAAAGTTAGGGCGTGGCCTGGGGAAGTTTTGGCGGGCGGGAGGTGATTGGTAGTGGGCATTATAGGCTTGGTAGACGGGTGCAGGTTGGGAATATCTTGGTGAGGTGGGTTGATATGTGGGAGAGGGAGATGATTGGTAAGCGGGTGATGGAATTTGGTA
>NW_017681180.1:0-7551 GCF_001879085.1 Nicotiana attenuata
TTCCCACGCAATAAATTTTCTTTGAGATCATGATACATTTTCGTAGATCCTGGTGCATAGAATACCTGGAATTATGACCCTCCGCCATTACCCGTTCCCGGGAAGATTAATGCGTCACACTGGACACATAGCTGGCCTTCACATCGCAATACACCACTATCATCAACTCCATTATGATACAAGTGACGATTCTGCTCCATTAGTGCACCAATAAACGCTTCCGCCTCATCTGAGGTCGAGAATAAGCAATCCCAGACTGGCCAATTGATAAACTTCCCGAGCCGAAGGGCCTCCTGATCCGCTCCCAATAGCCAAACTAACGCCATAGACACCTTCCGACTGAGAAGCGTCGCGGAGGAGGAGTGTGGCCTTTCCTGGTGGTAGCAAAAATGTTCATTATCATAATCCTTGAGCAATTCTAGGACCACCCGCCGCTTTGCTTAATTCAACTCCTTCCTGCTTTGAACAAATATTGGAGAAACCTCTTGTGGTCTGAGAACACATCCACATGGACCCCATAAAGATAATGCCCGCCATATTTAAGGCAATACACAACTGTCGCAAGCTCCAAATTCATGCGTCGGATAATGTCTTCTCATGATTCTTGAGTTGCCTTGAAAGCATACGCTATAACCTCCCGTGTTGCAATCAACACGCACCCTAACCGATTCCTGGAGGCTCGCAATAACACCCCACAAATCGCTTCCGTTCCTTCTGGGCAAGGTAAATATCGGGGCGCCAATGTCAACCTCGACTTCAATTCCTGAAAACTTTCTCACAGGAGTCGGACCCATTGGCATTATTCTTACTGGCTTTCTCTGCGTTCAACTTAGTCAATGGGGAGGCGAGGGCTAAGGAATCCCTCGCACAACAACCTTCCGTGGTACCTTCGTAGGTTGGTCACACGAAGAACAGTACGGGATATTCCATTGGTCGAGGTGCGTGGGTACTACTGGCCAATCTTTCAGCTGGCCCTGGACGAGACGAGGAGCATCTTCACTGCTGTTAGTGCCCTGAAGAGTCCTTCATACTAGAAACATACATGACTGCGCTAGGTAAAGCGAAACGGTTACATCGCCAACACGACAAGATTGCTAACATTTTCATAAATTTAGTCAATACAACTGGTGCCTTGATGAAGGAGAGGCTCTGGCAGAGTAGCTAGCTGCCCGGAGATGACGACGACGGCTCTGTTCAGTAGTGCAGGCTGTGTGCGAAGCGGGATAGACCGATATGAGATGCCTCCCGACTGCCGGCGAATAAAGTGAGACGAATCGTCATTCAAAAATGTGAAACGAATCACGAAGCAGTTCTAGAAATGGCAATGGAAGGACAGCTCGGGATTCATAGAGATTCCATATAAAAGCGATGGTGCCGGGGCGTTGGTGTAAGTGCCCAAAAGACATGACACAAAGAATTCAAAGTGACGCATTAAAGCGAGTCCTGAAAGCTGGTCCTTTAGAATATCCTGCTCTCTAATCTTACAAAATTTGGTGGTACCCCGGACCGTAGATCAATTTTGGAGAGAAACGCTTGCACCTTGCAATGGTCGAACAAAATCATCTAAGTCCGAGGCAAAGGAATATTTAATTCTTTGATGGATGGACTTTTGAGCTGGCCGATAATCAATCACACATCCGGAGCGATCGCCTATGCCTTCTTTCTGACAAATAAGAAACCGGAGCGGGCCCACGGCGACAACCTCGGAAGCCGAGGATGAACGCGCCTTTTCTAATAAATCCTTACAGGCTGCTCTTTAACTCCCCCTTACTCTGCTGGCGCCATTTTGTTGGTGGAATAGATATTGGTTGCGTATCGGCAATACATGCGAATCCACGCGAAATGCAATCTCCTATCTGGCGGAATCGCCTGAAGGCTCGTCGGAAACAACTTAAGAGAACTCATTCAGCGGACTGGCACGGACTCGGGGACAGACACTTCTGACAGTGGTGTCCGCCACCCGGACAAAATGGTAGGATTACACCGCCTTCTTAATCATTTCGAAGCCTTAAAGGTAGGAAATAAACCTACCCTTCGGCACCAACCAATTCCCTTCCACTCAATAACCGGCTCCATTAGGGAGACTGCGAGTCTCACGACTCTCGTTCGGCAGTCCAAGTTTAGCAAAGCATCAAATAAAAGCCAGTTCCAATTCCCTATAAATCTTATCATCAAATCACCATTCCGAACTCGGATATAGATCGGCTTGGTAACACGACCGACATAATGCCGTGAGCAACAACAATCGCTATAGAACTCGCGCGGCTGTGATAGAATCATCAAAACGCAGGGAGTCCGATACAGTACTCAGGAACTGGGCACTACGAGCTACTAGGTTTTTGAGTACAAATTTGCACGAGGGGCCTTACAAAGGAGACGCGGTCAAATATAAATAAACAATCACCCCGCTCGCGAATCATACATGCGACGTAGGTACACATAGAAACACACATTCAAACAGTCAAACAAGACTTTGTTAGGGAAACAGTTATTCAAGGAGGTGTCAATTTCTCTTTTACAAGTCGAGAAAACGAAGTTTAACTCTTTTAGAAAATCATTTACCACTTCGATACGATTAAAGCAATTTAAACTATCAATAAGGTTACAATTATTTCAAGTAAAGCATTCTTTTGGGTCCTAGACTACCCGGACATAAGCATAATAGTAGCTACGCACGGACTCTCGTCACCTCGTGCGTACGTAGCCTCCACAAATAGAAACACATATCCAATTAATTCACCTATGGGGATAATTTCCTCTTATAAGGTTAGAAAGGAGACTCACCTTGCTCCGAAGTTCCATGACCGGCATTCCACGCCCTTCTGAATTCTCAAATTGATGCACAATGCTCCAAAACTAGCCAATAATTATGTAAACCCATTAATTTATGCTCAATTACTCATAATAATCCAATTGATAACAATTTCTAACCCCGATCGAAAAGTTGACAAAATCACCCTCGGGCGCACGTGCCCGGATTCTGAAATTTTTCGAAGATAAAGTTTACCCATAACCTCACGAACTCAAATATATAATTTACTCTCAATTTCATGACCAAAATCGTGGTCAAAATCCAAAAATACCAATTTTCTAGGTTTTCTACCAAAACCCCAAGTTTTCACTAATTTTCCATGAATTTCCATGTTAAAAAATATATATAATCCAAGTATTTAACTTGCAATATGTGGGAATCACTTACCTTGTGAAGATGGATCTCCAAAACCGCTCCTAGGTCGGCTCCCTTGGAGGAAATGAGATGAAATGAGCCAAACCCATTTTTGCAAACTTATACACTGCCCAGGCAATCCTTCTTCGCGTTCGCGAGCCCCACATCGCGTTCGCGATGAACAAAATTCTCAAAAGTCATTTCCAAACTCTTCTCAGATAACCTCTAGTATAATGGCCATAACTTTTTGTACAAAACTCCAAATAACAATTGGTTTAATGTTTGAAAACTAGACACCAAGATCTACAAATTTCATGTTTTAGTCATCTCCCAATTTCTTATATATTTTGAGATATAAGTTGCCAAAGTCAGCCCTGTACTACACAAAATTTCTTCTTCATCTTCCAGGGCAGTTTGTAGTGTACCAGCCATAACTTTTCGTACACAAATCCAAATTATAATTGGTTTACCTTTCTGAAAATAGACACAAAGGGCTACAACTTTCATTTTTAGATCATCTCCAAATTCCTTATAGATTGTGAGATATGGGCCTCCGAAGTCAAACCTGCGTAACAGAGATTTTCTTCTTCGCGAACGCGAGAACATCTTCACGAACGCGCAGAACAAAATCCTTAAAGCCAAATCCTTCTTCGCGAACGCGAAGAACAACACCAGACACCAGCATCAGCTATAGCAAAACAGCCCGAAATGATCCAAAACCACCCCGAAGCACACCCGAGGCCCCCATGACCCCGTCCAATCACACCAACCAGTCTCATAACATAACACGGATCTGCTCGAAGCCTCAAATCACATCAAACAACGCTAAAACCATGAATCGCGCTCCAATTCTAGCTTAATGAAATTTGGAATTTCAAACTTCTACATTCGATGCCGAAACCTATCAAATCATGTCCGATTTACCTCAAATTTTGCACACAAGTCATATTCAATATTACGGACCTACTCCAACTTCCGGAATTGGAATCTGACCTCGATATCAAAAAGTCCACTTCCGGTCAAACTTCTCAAAAACCTTCGAATTTCTAACTTTCGCCAAATGACTCCAAAATGACCTATGGACCTCCAAATCCACTTCCGATCGCGCTCCCAATACCAGAAGCACCATACGGAACTATTCCCAGTCTCGGAATCCCAAACGGACATCGATAACACTGAAATACACTTCAACCCAAATTTATTAAATTCTTCCGAAATGCTAACTTACACAATAGGCGCCGAAACGTTCCCGAGTCATCCAAAACCCGATCCGGACATACGCCCAAGTCCAAAATCATCATACGAACCTGCTGGAACCTTCAAATCCTGATTCCGAGGTCGTTTACTCAAAAATCCAATCATAGTCAATTCTGCCAACTTAAAACTTTCGAATGAGAATTTTCTTTCCAAATCAACCCCGAACTTCCCGGAATTAAATTCCGACCATGCGTACAAGTCATAATACCTGATGTGGAGCTGCTCATGGCCTCAAAATGCCGAACGACGTGCTAGAGCTCAAAACGACTGGTCGAGTCATTACATTCTCTCCCACTTAAACATACGTTCGTCCTCGAACGTGCTGAGAACTGCACCGGAGTTGTCCGAAATCACTATTTAACACCTTGAGCACCTACCCGTGCTACCATAGCTCAGTTGAGCACATTAACTCGATCAAATCTGAAGATATTCTCTTTTATTCAAATAGATAAGCTTAGAACCCAGTTCCGACACCCAAAATTCTCTGCCAGGCCTGCGTCCGACCTACGAATACCGTATCAATCACTACACGATGCACCAGTACATGATTGCATACCTTTGTTGAATCCACACTATGCGCTGCATAATTCACATAACCATAATATCAACCTCTGATAATGATAGCTAAAATTCCACGAATCTGATGCTCCCAACTCACCTCATGACTTGTATAAGTCTTGCCCCAACTTTTGCAATACCGCTACGATGGAAGAGATGTGTAAAAATTCATAACCAACTGCCGAGTCAACAAATCGTTGAGTCTATACTCCTGACAAGAATCATTACCTCATTCTGAACCAAATAATGGTATTTGCTCTTTAATATACTTCACATAATCCGATCGCACTGATCCTCGATCTAATAACCTCGTCTCACCTAGTACGAACTGCTCCGGTAATAAGCCACCCCAGACATAACCAACAGTCTCATATGATGCCAAAATGTGTCGATAGGCCACAAACTCGAACGTGATACATAAGGGAAACGAACTCTGGAAGGGACTACTCAACTCACGCAACTAATATGAACTTTCCTCAGAAAATGGGAAACGAAACACACAAAAAATCAGAATATAGAAAACTATACTCATCATCACACTGTTGCGGCATGCAACCCGATCCACACATAGATCTCACATAAGAAGATACACACCGAGCTAAATTGCTCATTACTCCTAAATACCGAATATTGGTTACAAGCACGCTAAGTGCATAATACCATACCTGGGGAGACAAATAGCGCCATAAGCTACAAAACTCAAGCACAACTGAGGTGCGATATATAATCTGAATTACAAGAGCCATCCTGCTCACATAACATCATCGCTACGCGGAATCTCAACACATAAGAAATTTATCAAGCCGTTTCACAACTCACACAGCCCAATATAGCATTACATGAAATAGCTGACGACGTAATAGTATCCAACGTCCGAATACTCCTTCATAAAGAGCGCTATACTGAAATGAACACATCCGGCCCGATATAGAGCCCACCTTCATATTTAGATCCATCCACAGACCTTAAGCCGATTCTGATCGCACCGAACTAGGCAGATAACCTTTTAAGGGTCCATAAGTACCCCTTTTTCCTATAACTCACGAGAATAACCATCATAACCGGAGTAAACCTCCACAGTCCACCACCTAATAAACCAAGTGCCCTTCAGGCATAAATTCTCAAATTAGCGATATTACCACAATCTTCATACTTGGTTTAAATTCCCAATCAATCAAGTGATTACATGTCACACTCATACAATCTCCTCGTAAGACACGCTCCCACGACCTTCCGCACCAGATAACAAGTCTGCACATCCATACCACCGACCGCACTGACGCTGTAAAGCAATCAAGAATCCATAACTAGGACGCAAAACCTCTTACACAAACACCAATCTCAGGCGACACTGAAGACAATACCAGATTACTCTAAACATCCAAACCTATTTCCTGCTCATCCGAGCTCGTGACATTCTTGCCAACACCGAACCGCAACCTTGATCCTCACTTTCAAATTTCATACCGCTCACTGCACTTAACATGCCAATGTGCGATAGTACAAGAATTTCATCATAACTCCTGAACCACTAATAGGTTGAACACTTCATCATACATAAACTTTTTACTTAACTCGTTCCAAGAGAACCATAGCAACACACGAGTGAATCCTCATAACCGTAGAACATGCAAATCCTCAAGTAGTGGTCTAAAACACTATAACCCTTCCGGGATCCGCCTACATATAACATGCCATAATAATTGAATACTTCCAAATAAAATCAGTTACAGCAGCCGTCGAGCCTCGCACGTACCGCCACCACTATACCAATTCAACAATGGCTAACCAATCTAACTTCTTCTAATTCATCCTTAACTTGCCTTAGCGATAATAATAGCTCCATTCCTTATATCACAAATCTAAATCCGCACTCATCCTTTGTGACCCCATTCCACGAGACCACATTGTCTCCAAACCCATGAATCGTTTCATACCCTCCTTGCACGCACATTCGCATCTTCAAGTGATACACCTATTCCGATAATTCCCCTACGAAAGTCATTTCCTCTTTTTCCTCCCAATGATACACTGTAAGTCAAAAATATCATAGAACCTTCCGAGCCTCCTATCATAATCTGTTACAAAAGCTCGATTCTTAATCATACTGCAGGCTTGAATCCTTAGGGACTGAGTAACCTTTGATTTAGTAGGACCGTTGTTGAGAGCCACCCGCTCTGGCTGTGTCCCAAATATAATCAACTTCAAGGCTCCGCTGGCACATGAACACCCATTTTAATGAAGCACCCAACTGAATCACTTCCCAAAGCCTGAACATGAGTCGATAAGGCCAACTATAGCACACCCTTATCAATTCCTTTGCTCAAATTACCACTTATGTTCTTTTCCCTTAGCTGAAATAACTCACTAATATGCCGATAACCCGAACCTCACAAGTAGATAACCATGAAACCCAATCGTAGGCGGTGGGACTCTCCCACTTAGCTTGGAGCCACTATTACACAACTCTGGAACCCACCAAGATTCTTTCGTCATTGTTGACATGATCTTGCACAACCAACCCGCCAAATTCCTCGAAACCTTCCTGTTAACCATTCCATGAACACTCT
>NW_017681180.1:11007-11742 GCF_001879085.1 Nicotiana attenuata
CGGGAAGAAGGATTCAGTCCGTGGCAGTTTTAGCTTGTGAATAGGGAATTGGGGGAGAGTTCTTGAGTAAGTTTTTACCGTGGTTTAGAGACGTATAAAGTTGCCTAGTGGCGATGCGAAGCATGGAATGTGTAATGATTTCTCTTCTTGATGGGATTGATGGAGAGTTCTTGACTAGTGGAGTACGTAGATGTTTGTGGTTAGGAAGGAGATGAGTTCTCATGTTATACTAGTGTGGTATGGCATATGCGATATGTGGTGGAGGATTGGGATTTGTGTGTGTAAGGTTACGGTTTTGTTCATAATGGAAAGTCATTAAATTCTTAAGCAGCACGGGCAGCTGCAGGTGATTTAAGAATCGATTTTCAGATGATTAAGGAAAGTGGCACTGCTATTCTAGTGATTTGTCGGGGGTATATGTTCAGAAAAAGGGGAAGGTGATGTAAACTGATAATACTTCGGTGGTATTGCGGCATTTTCTCGTTGGATCGACTGTTGATATCTGAGTTTGTTTGATGGCACAGGGAAACTTTAGAATACCTTTCGTGGGATGATTGGGTACTTGAGGTGTGATATGTATTCGTACGGCGCAATTTGGGATCAGGTATAGTGATTTGTGTGCTATATGGAGTTGGAGACTAGGAGTTCTCGTGTTCAGGCTATGCAGTTGTTGTAAATCGTGTGTATCGGCACCGTCTAGCGGTTATTGGGAATTAGAGGTCCGAGTGGATCTTT
>NW_017681181.1:0-11740 GCF_001879085.1 Nicotiana attenuata
CAAACTTACTTTCATGAACTTCTGAATGAAGAAGGGGATCGGGATATTGTGCTAGGTGAACTAGAGCATTCCGAGAGTCACTGTGACTTTGGGCACTGCAGGCGTATCGAGGTAGAGGAGGTCGTGGGAGTTATGCATAAGATGAGCAGGGGTAGAGCGACCGGGCCAGACGAAATTTCGATTGAATTTTGGAAGTGTGCGGGTAGAGCAGCCTTGGAGGGGCTGACCGAGTTGTTTAATGTTATTTTTAGGACGAAGAGGATGCCGGATGAGTGGAGGTGAAGTACGGTGGTTCCGTTGTATAAGAACAAAGGTGATATCCAGAGCTGTAACAATTATAGGGTATCAAATTACTAAGCCATACGATGAAAGTTTGGGAGAGGGTGGTTGAAGCGAGGGTGAGGAGGACAGTGTCTATATCCGACAACTAGTTCAGGTTCATGCCGGGTCGTTCTACTACGGAGGCTATACACCTTATTTGGAGGTTGGTGGAACAGTACGGGGAGAGGAAGAAGGATCTGCACATGGTGTTTATTGATTTAGAGAAAGCGTACGACAACGTTCCTAGAGAAGTTCCCTGGAGATGCTTGGAGGCAAAAGGCGTGCCGGTTGCCTACATTTGGGCAATTACGGACATGTATAAAGAGGTTATGACTCGGGTTAGGACAATAGGAGGCGACTTTGAGCTTTTTCCAGTTGTTATGGGGTTACACCAAGGTTCTGCGCTCAGCCCGTTCTTATTTTCCCCGGTGATGGACGTGTTAACACATCATATTCAAGGGGAGGTGTCGTGGTGTATGTTATTCGCCGATGACATAGTCCTGTTTGATGGATCGCGAACCAGTGTGAACGAGAGGTTGGAGGTCTGGAGATAGGCTCTTGAGTCTAAGGGTTTCAGGTTGAGCAGGACGAAGACGGAATACCTGGAGTGTAAGTTCAGTGCGGAGCCGAGGGAAGTTGGTGTGGAAGTGAGGCTTGAATCTCAGGTCATCCCAAGTTGTTGCAATTTCAAGTACCTTGGTTCGGTTATCTAAGGGGGAGGGGAGATCGATGAAGATGTTACACACCGTGTCGGGGTGGAGTGGATGAAGTGGATGTTAGCATCTGGAGTCCTGTGTGACAAGAGAGTGCCACCGATACTCAAAGGTAAGTTTTACAGAGCAGTGGTTAGACCGGCCATGATGTATGGAGCTGAGTGTTGGCCTGTTAAGAACTCACATATTCAGAAGATGAAAGTAACAGAAATGAGGATGTTGAGGTGGATGTGCGGGCACACTAGGATGGATAAGATTAGAAATGAAGATATTCAGGAGAAGGTGGGCGTGGCTCCCATTGATGACAAGATACGGGAAGCGAGACTCAGATGGTTCGGACACATTCAAAGGAGAAGCCCAGATGCTCCAGTAAGGAGGTGTGAGCGGCTGGTTTTGGAGGGCACGAGAAGAGGTAGAGGACGACCTAAGAAGAATTGGGGAGAGGTGATCGGGCAGGACATGGCGAGGCTTCAGATTTCCGAAGACATGGCCCTTGATAGGAAGCTATGGAGGTCGACTATTAGGGTTGTAGGTTATGTGATAGTTGAGTCTTGCCTTACTTCGTCCCTTTGTAAGGCTAGTCTGGTAGGTTTATTCTTTTTTTCCAAGTCAGCTAGTAGTAATGTTGTGTCTTACCACTATTTTACTACTATTTCATTTTCCATAGTGCTGGGTCTATACACTGTCTAACGTTTTTCCTTTGCATTTACTTTCTCATTTTCAAGATGTTATTTTTCCTATATTTTCTATTGGAGGTACTGATATTGTATCTTTGTGTTTTCGTCTTCTTGAGCCGAGAGTCTTTTGGAAACCGCCTCCCTATGCGTACACACTACCCTCCCCACACCTCACTAGTGGGATTTAGGCCGTTGTTGTTTGTATATCATACTTATCGTTACTCCATCCGGTTCACAATAAGTGTCCAATTTGCTTTTAGCACGCCTATTAAGAAAATACTAAATCCTATACAAAAATACCTAGTATGACTAAACTACCCCTAATTAAACATTTAATGTGAGGAGTAAGAAAATTTTTTAGGGCTATGTCGGGGTTATTTGTAAAAATAAATTGAATTCTTTCTTGATTACATAACTGGACACTTATTTTGAATCAAAATGAAAAAGCAAATTAGACACGGAGGGAGTATTGCTCAAAAAAAAAAAAAGAAATTACCTATAAAGGAAAAAAAGAGAGGATAAAAAGCACTAGCCGTCCGGTGATACGGCAGTTTTGGACTAATCATTGACGAGCTTTGAATTTCATGGCCGCCGTGCCCTCTAATGGTACTTAGCTCTCTTACAATTAAAATTATTCAGTACTAGAATGAAATGCGCCTAAATAGAGTGCATTAGTATGTATACCCTATTAGTTTGAAATTGAGGTGTAATCAACTGATTGATATTTGATTTTATTTTGAAAATTTTGGGTACAGAAGTTGTGCTGGAGGAGCTGAGACATGGATTGGCGCAGTTTGAGCTGGTTGCTTCTCTAGTTGCTTCAGTTTCTGCTTCCAGTTACAGGCCTCAGCAAAGAGGCCTAAACCCCTTTCATGTTTTCTCTGGTGCTTCTGGTCATCAATCATTTGCTAGAATAGGACCCTCACTGTAAGCTTTTCTTATTTTATCATGGAGTTTTGCTAGCTTGAGTTGTGTGGGTACATTTTGTTATTGCTTAGAATGATTTTCGGGTTCAAGTTGTATACACCATCAGTGTAATGAATTTTTATACCATCAGGTTACCTTTACTTATTGTAGTAGGTAACTTGTCTTATTTTCAAAATTACGATTCTCACATTTGAAGTATAAGGAGGCGTATCTTAGGAGACCTGATTGTGTAAAAAAATTCTTACATTGACAGTGTATATAACTTAAAACTCAATCTTTTCATGCTATATATTAATGGGTGAGGCCTACTCCTTGTGACAAGCATGCCGTCAACCTATGTTACATGGATTTGAGGGTGTTTGGATTGACTTGTTGGCTTTTAAGAATTTTTCTAGTTTTTGTGGTGTTTGGCAATGATAAAAAGTGCTTTAAAGCGCTTACTTTTAGGCATGAAAAGTATAAAAATAAGCCAAAAGCCAAAAGTTGGGTATTACCAACTTATGACTTTTGTTTTTTTAGCTTATAAGCTACAGTACTTTTTAAAAGCCAATCCAAACACTTTGTATACCGATATGTATCATACATGGGTGTTAAGTATCCTATACCTATGTTACGTGGACTTGTATACAGAGGCGGAGTCAGGATGTGAAGCTATTGGGTTGGAGATTCTAGCCCTTCTAAGTTACTCAGTTCTAAATTAATAATGTATACATATTCAATGAATTTTTAAAGGCAAATGTAGAGCTTGGACCAAAGCTACTGGGTTCGGTCGAACCCGCGTCCGAAGTTGTAGCTCCGCCCCTACTTGTATATCTATGGGTTTAATATATGAGCGTCTGTAATTATCCTATATGAGTATCAAGCACGTGCTGTTTTTGCTAATATTTGGTGCAAGTTGAAGAACTTGTACCCATGATAAACCTGTTGGACACAGTTACATCAAAGCAAATACTATGTAACATAGCCTTTAACAACTAATATGTTCCCTAAGACAGTGAAGGGCTTGAGAATTACCTAAATTCAGTCTAAATAGATTCTAGCTTTTTAAATGAAGTGCTTAATTTGATCTCACAATTGTATGTTTTCTGTGATTTTTTTCTTCTTCAATTTTTATTGTAGAGGTGGAGGTTCGCCAGCTTTAAAGAAAGTAGAACGTTATTCAGTACAGAGAGTAACAGGTGATGGCCGCTGTATGTTTCGTGCTCTGGTATGAAGCATATTCCTTCCCTGATCGGAAAATCAATTTCATTTAATGCTATTGACTGCATAGCTTTATTGCTATAACTTTTAGATATCTTTTACCCTAATGGTCATGGTTTTAAAACATTTTGCTTATTCGTTGAAAGGGAAGGAAACACAAACTTGAGAAAACATGCTCCTCTAACAAGAGTAGAAATTAAACTAACTGAAGGAAACTACTAAGTCATTTTACTGACAATGCCTCCCAACTCCGCAGTAGGTCCACATGCGCCACACCTTAAAGGACCATTTTCTGTAGTCCATAAAGAAGCAAAATAAACCATCTTTTTCCAGTTGAAAGGACATTCATAATCTTGCTTTTCCGTCTAGTCAAACACAAAACTCATTGCTAATCAGGCAGAAAGCCACAAGTTTTTGCATTCACTCTGCTAGCAAAAAACCCTGAAAACCTGATTTGATTTTTTCAATGGCGCTCGCACACAGGAATGACAAGGAGTTATCGATGAACCTAAACAGCTTCCACCTCAATGGCGTCAACAAATAAAAATGTAGAAACATGCATTTATGGATCTCTACTCCGTTTTTTTTTTTTTTGTTAAAAATAAATTTATAAGTTACATATATTTATGGCTCCCACTTTGGACATTGCAGTATTCAGGAGGTATAATCTTGTTTAGGCTGTAACATGTCTTTCATGTTTATCCTTGTAAGAATAAGAACCTACATGACCTTAACCTTTCATGGGTTCTTTGTTTCCCAAAAGGGAGGATCTTGTGTTATCAGCCTACCTTAGAAGATTTACATAAGAAACCAAAACTATCTGAATCCAGTATCCTTCTATCAGGATGAACTGAAACTGAAAGTTAACGATCCCATCAATCGTGAAGGAACCTTAGAATTCATTTATCTTCTTATCGTTCAGGTTATGAAAAGTTGATGACTCTGAATTCTCCTCACATATGGTAAATATCTGAAAATAAGAGCGCTATGAAGCAAATATCTGATAAATGTGGATTATTGCATTTTGTACTTCATGCTATTTGTACCTGAAATTTTTTAGTGCCTTGGAACTTGGAAGCAATGCTTTCGTTCTCTTAGGAATTTCTGTTATTTCTAAATCAGGTAAAAGGGATGGCTTTCAACAAAGGTGTGAAACTTAACCCTCGAGATGAAAGAGAGGATGCAGGTAATATTATCCACAGCAGATTTTCATCAATCAATTTCGTGCTACTCATTAATTCTACCGACAAGGTTAACGACAATTAAAAAAAAATTATACCAACAAGGTTAGAACCTCATAGTAGCTTTCTAACTGTTCAAAGTTACGAAGTTCCCTATTGTTTTTGGTTTTCCTCTCACTTGGAAACTATGCCTTCCACATATTAAGTAATCTCCAAAAATCTTACTCCTGATACACTAGGGCAAGTTATTAGTTCTCTTCTCATTTTGTGTGGATTTTCCCCCTGAAGTTGATGAAAAATCTGCCTTTTTCTTGTGTAACAGATGAATTAAGAATGGCTGTAAAAGAGGCTCTTTGTGATGATGAGAAAGAGCGTCTTAAATATGAAGAGGCCTTGATTGCCATTACAGTTGAGGAGTCTTTGAGACAGTAACATGAAACTTCATTCGTCAATTTTTGGTACTTTATGATAATAATGCTAGTGATTTGGATAAGAGTCCTTTCTCAATACTTTGATCTGTTTTGTTAGATATTGCCAACGCATTGGACGATCTGATTTCTGGGGAGGAGAGTCAGAGCTATTGGTAAGCATATTCTTAGCCCTTTTCTTCTAATCTTGAATATTCTGCTGTCTTTATCCTCTACCGAGGTGCCCGCCAGCAATACATGATTAGTTGCTGTATGGGAAGTTCTTATGAAATTCTCAATCATTCTTTCAGGACTAGTATTAGTTCTTTTGGCTCATTCCTTCATTTCATGTCTTCAATGTTACTGTCTCGTTTCGTGAGGTCTACAAAAGAGATGTTTTCTTATAGTGTTTCTATATGAAGTGCATCGATAATACTCCGCTTCACACATCAGAAGTGGGGCACTTGCATGCTACTTTAGTGTTCCATTTAGCTACATTACCCCCCTTATGCTGATAGATTATCTTTCATTTTACATCAGGTATTATCAAAGTTGTGTTGCCAGCCAATTACGGTATACATACCAGAACAGGAGGTACTATCCCTTTGCTTCAAAAGATTTATTTCTATAGTAGTCATAACCAGGACTTGTCACTTGGAAGTCAAGCTTATCCATCCTATCAATAAAGCATCAACAGCGTAGACAGAAGTATCTTGGGTCTCGGTGTTTAATTATATCTGTTTTCCTTTCCAACAGGTGAAGTAGTCTCTGCGAAATCTCATTCAAAATAGCCCAGTGTATACATTAACCAAATCGAATTCTAAAGTGCATTAGGTCTTTCTAAAGCAAGCTAACTGCATCCTAGCTTCACCAGCATCTTCCTTAAAGCAGTAGACTATCATCGCTATTTCTCCTTCCATGAACTTTTCCTTCTTCCTTTCTATTTTTCCCATTTAGTCTACTAATTCTCTTCCAAAAGAAATTAATAAGGCTGAAAAATAAGTCAAACGTACCAACTCAATTTATGTTGAAGCTTCTGTTGGCAATAGCGAGTGATATATGTAAAGTTAAAAGACAAAGAAAGAAAAAATAATATAAAGGCCTTTCATCTTCTCAGGCTAATGAACCAATTCGCCCTTAGCTTTCATTCCTTTTGTGTAATGATTATTTCTTAAACAGCATGAAGCAGGGAGAAAAGAAAGTGATGATAAAGTATTGATACAAAATGTTGTTGAGGACATTAGTAATAACATTTAATGGACGATGAATGCTTAAAAGAAACACATGTAAGGTAAAAGTTCCATTTGATTTAAATAGAAGTAGTCGTTTGGCTTCTAGGTTCATCTCTAGTTTGAACTCCTGTGCTCTGCTTGTTAGGGGTTGG
This sequence comes from Nicotiana attenuata, assembly GCF_001879085.1. Lineage (NCBI taxonomy): Eukaryota > Viridiplantae > Streptophyta > Magnoliopsida > Solanales > Solanaceae > Nicotiana > Nicotiana attenuata. The sequence goes on from NW_017681181.1 coordinate 6,811, forward strand.
TTATGTATTGTTTATGGTGTTTGCTTCCAACTTGTAAAATCATATATATAGACTACGCGGATCCACATGGTTACAAGCGGTGTCACGTGACACCGCTTCGTAAAAAAAAAAATTACTAAATATATCTTAAATGATAAATTAAAAACGATATAACAGTTACATATTATTACAGTGACACCGCTTGTAGAATTAAGGTTCTCCAGCCTAGTGGTACAGTAGTTCACTAAATTACTGGGTGTCGCGGGTTCGAGTCTGCATGAACTCTAGGAACTTTTCTTACTTTTTCGTCACTAAGCAAGCGAATGATACAATGTAATTTGACCAGATATTTTTTTCCTTTTTATAATTAAAAAGAGTCCCTGAACATGCAAAGAGAGTTTAGCGAAAATCCTAAAAAAGAAAAAGTACTGTTTAAAGAAAAGGCAAATCACAATAGTAGCTCTAAAAGAAACTTCATTATTAAGGAAAAATATTTAAAATCAAGCAAAAGAATTTAAATGTTTTTTTTAATAGTATTCTGAATGCTTTACACACCATAAGTTTCTCCGAGTGCGTCTAAGACAGTTTGTCCACCGAGTTTGATGTTATAAATTTGTTTACTTTCTTAAGTGTGACACCGCTTATACAAAATTCTGCGTACGCTATTGACTGCATGTGCAATAAGTCCTGACATATTGTGGGAGAAGAGATTGAAAAGGTCATTATGACCTTGAAGACGTGCTATCTGATTGGTAGATCAAACCATAAACCCCAATACTGCAACTGCAACAATGCTATTGTGTTACTGAACTAAAATGATTGGATCCAACATCTTACCTACCTTAAATGAGTAATTGTTGAACGCTGTCAATAGCTTTGTTTTCTTAGCCATTGAATAATATCTAAGCTCTTAAAAGTACTCCTAAATTTCGCTTGCCTTTGTTCTTCTATATTTATGATTTAGTGTTTTCTTAAGAATTTCTGCAATTTTCAATGAAACTTCAGCATGGAGGAAGAGGCTCTGGTTTCATTCCTATTGCAGAATACGGAGCTGAGTTCCGTAAAGGTTCAAAAAACAGAAAGGCCAGGAAAGCTGTGAGGCTTCTTTATAGTGGTCGGAACCATTATGACCTACTTGTATAGGATCTTTGTAACATTCAACAGAGTTTGAGCAATGCACAAGTTTCTTACCAAGAGCTGCTAAAGCCAAAGGGGAGTTTGTGAAGGTTCCTAGTTGTGGCTAGAACCATTCTGCACATTTGATAATTTTGCCAGCGGCATAGAAATTTTGAACCGAAATGTTGATGATACAAACTTGTTATGTAGATGTATTTCCTGAGCTTCATAACTAGTAGTAATTGTAAAAGAAAAACTGATTTTTAGATTGTTCATGTAGGAGACAATTTATGAAATTCTCATACTTGAATTTTGTTCATTGTTTTATGAAGTGTTTCGTTATTTCATGTTAGTTGTGTAATTGAGAAGGAAGATTCACTGTCTAAATATTAAATAAGCACAATGAAGAGGAAAACCTTGTTCTGATTAATTAATTTGCAGAATTATTGGTTGTATCCAGATTACTTTGGACATATGAATATTAATATGAGACAAGAATATAATATCTTGTAATAAATGTAATATTACTGTACCATCAATATATGAAATATAGCACTTGATAGTCGACGCAAAGGTCTAAAATGTAAAAATTGCACGGGCGCCCTATTTGATCGCCCCCATTTAACCTATACCCATTTTTTTTTAAAGTTTTAACTTGTAACCACTTTTTAAACAACTTCTATTCCCTTTCTCCTCCTTCTCCTCCTCAAAGTTATATCCGCCCTCAATCCGATAGGCCACTCCTTTCTGAAGTCGCTGATTGTGAAAATGTTCCAGTAATTGACATGGGCTGTGGAGGCATTCTTGACGAAGTTTATTCTTCAGCTATCTCTTTTAAATAAATATTTCTTACTATTAATCAGATTCTCAGAATTCCTTTTAATTGTAAGTACTAAAAACTCAAACGCGACAAGTAATTTGGCAAGAATACTAGCTGTTTGATTTCACAAGGACTTAGATTGCTATACGATGTGAATTCACACTTTGAAAATCGTCGTGGATTGCCATACGATGTGATTCCCCCTTTGAAGATTATTGTGGATTCATAGTAATAAATAGCAAAAACTTCAGCTCTAGAGTTGAAGTTCGACAGTTACAAAACAAAAACTTCAGCTCTAAAGCTGAAGTTCGCCAGTTACAAAACAAAAACTTCAGCTCTAGAGTTGAAGTTCGCCAGTTACAAAAACAAAAACTTCAGCTCTAGAGCTGAAGTTCGCCAGTTACAAAACAAAAACTTCAGCTCTAGAGCTGAAGTTCGCCAGTTACAAAACAAAAACTTCAGCTCTAGGGCTGAAGTTTGCCAGTTACAAAAACAAAAACTTCAGCAATTACAAACAAAAACTTCAGCAAATAGAGAACAAAACTTCAGCTACTATGCTTAAGTTCAGCAATTACAAACAAAAACTTCAGCATACTTGGTTCACCACACTTGCTACTTCAGTCCCGTCTACTAGAATGCTGAAGTTTTGCGTGATTGCCTTTGCTACTTCAGCCCCGTATGCTGAAGTTACGCGAAAAAGTGGGTACGCTTGCAATTTTTTTTGCAAAGCAAGCACAAGTTAAAACGTGACCCAAAAAGTGGGTATAGATGCAAATATCCCGTCTAAAATCCGCCCTTTTTGCTAAAGAAAATTCACGAATGAAAATAAAATAAATTGAGATACGTTGAAAGATTTACTTGGAGAAAGAGAGATGCAGTTCATTCACGAATCATCCATACAACAACTTTTCAACCTTATGAGAATAAATTCTACATAGTTAGAAGCAAAATAATGCGCAAAACTCAAAAACAAATTATAAAAAATAAAAAATTCAAAATATAGGAAAATATTTTGTTAAATAAAACTTGTTTTTACTCTCGAACAATAGTAGTGTAATGTAAAATTAGTTAAATGAATTTTTATAATGTCATTGTTAAGTGAGAAACAAAATCTAAGTTTGTGAGGAGAAGTTCCTCCAAACCTTATTATTATTTCTTTGATACCAATGGTGTTAGGATCACTTGCACTCATTTTATGTTTTTATTCCATTAAGTATCTATTAACTTTCACTAGCACAGGAAATAAGTTCACATAAACTGAAACAGAGGGAGTACTACTTTAGTACTTATAGTTATCATTCAAAAGGTATATTAGTTGAATTTAACTTTTACGACAAAGTAAATTCTTTAAGTGCATAAAAGTAAAATTGTTCTTGCTATATATTATAGTGCAATTTTTTTTACACCATTTATATATAAACATCAAATCTATTTTTATTTTAAAATTTCTTTTTCTTGAATACAAATTATTCCATTCAATTTTCTTTCTGTTTGTGAGCTGTAAATATTTCTAATGGTAATAAAGTTTGTTACTTACCAAAGAAAAAATATTCCATTCAATACCCAAATCATTTACCTCTAAATTTCCTTACTGTTGAAAGGTACTAGGAAGACTAAAATCTACTAGAACAATTATTACAAAGACAGAAGAAAACAGGATCAGCAGCCCCACATGACAGCTTAGCTGTGAGAATCAGGGGAATGTCCCTGTCTTCTTTATTTAAAAACATCAACCTCATATTTCTTTTTCTTTTTTTTAATTTCTTATTTGATGTTTGGTATCCTCTAAGGAGTTCCACTAACAGTTTATTTTTGATGATTATTATTTTAAATATAATATTTGTTCTGATTATTATTTTAATTTTATTGTATCATGTCATTAAATTCGTGGTTATGTAATAATGGAAAGACCTCCTTTACGTAACGATCGACTTGGTATGATCACGTTATCTTATTTTTTTTTCATCTTGCCCTTACTATTATTCTATTTATATTATATTAATGTATAATATAATATAATATATTACATGCGACATATTAAGAAATGATATGTAATAACCATCCAAACAAACTGTAATTTAAATTCACAGTCATATTTTTTATTTGGAAGTAAAACACTTGAAACGACTCTATTCCAAGATCAACCTCATGTTTCACTTCCTCCCCTGGACCCATCTTTTTTCTTTCTTTTCCTTTAAAAATCAAGTCCCAAAGGCAACTTCCTCAACCGGCCAGCCCCCACTTTCTATTTTAAAAAACAAATCTTTATTCTTTGGGGTTGAAAAAACAGTGCAGAAAATAAAAGTCATGAGTATGTTTTCATGCTTTTAGGCTGTAATCTGAGTGCCACTAATCCCATATCTCAATATTCATCCATTTCCATCTAACTGAAAAGTAAAAAGACTGATTCTTGGTGATGAACTATACACAAATTTTGACTAAAGATACCAAAGTTGTGACTTTTTTCTCTGTTCTGTTATACAAGTAGTTTTCATTTGAGGTTCTTGGAGTTGGGGTTTTCTTGGCTTTAGAAATTGGTTGAAAAATGGGTTCAAATGATAGGCTATTTAACAGACAAAGAAGTCTTCATCAGATCCTTGGAGGAGGTTTTGGTAAGTCCACCTAATTCAAATGCTGGCAAATTCTTGATCATGTCAATGCTTGTTTAATGAAGAATTTAAGTTCATAATTTGGTTTATCTGGAAATTGATTGACATATTTATCGCAAATGAGTTCTTGATATGGATAGATGAGATTTTTATAGCTAATGGTCAACTAACTATTTGTGATAAACAATTTGTTCTTGGTCATTTTGTTTTGTGTTTGATTCAATTGTAGTTTGTTTGAAACAGTTGCGGATGTTGTTCTATGGAGGCGAAAAGATGTGACAGTGGGAATTCTTGTAATTACATTGTTTGCTTGGGTGGTCTTTGAGATATCTGGTTATACACTCCTATCATTAGTTTCAAGTGTTTTCTTGCTGCTCTTCACCATTTTGTTTCTGTGGGCTAAATC
>NW_017681182.1:0-11739 GCF_001879085.1 Nicotiana attenuata
GACATCGGGGTGTCACCATTCATGAGGAACTACATCTCGTCTAGGAATAAGAAAAGACAACATAGTGTGAAGCAGTTCTAATACAAGACTAAATAAGATAGGAAGGAGAAGCACTGGGCTGCAAACGCCAAGCAACTACCTAGTCAACTCCGAGGATCTGCTGGAAAGCAAATCAACACTCACTATCGCAGCCCGAGGCTCCTGGATATGCACACAAGGCGCAGGGAGTAATATGAGTACGCCTGATAACTAGGGATTTTGAGGTGTTTTATGCTCCTTCTGGCTTACTCTTTGATTATAAATTCTTACAAAATAGTCCCAAAAGGCTCATAAGTTGTGCTTGATTACAGGTTTGATCGACAAAGTGACGAAATGTCAAAGTTCGGCTCAAAAGGAGTGAAACCTGCTCAAGTACCAAAGACAAGGCAAACTCAGGAAAAACAAGCCTAGTGCAGCCGCACTACACTTTGTGCGGTCCGCACTAGGGAGATTCAGAGAGTAGATTTCAAGGCATAAAACCTAGTGCGGCCGCAGTCCATTCTGTGCGGTCCGCACTAGGGAGATTCAGAGAACTGGCAAAACAAGCTTCAAGGCAGTGCGGCCGCAGTCAATCTTGTGCGGTCCGCACTGATGGCTTCGCGGCCGCACTACCATTATGTGCGGTCCGCAGAAGAGAAGATCAGAGAGTTGCAACTTGCCCAGGTTCATACCATCGCGGTCCGCGGTCATGTTTGTGCGGACCGCATTGGAAGCCTCCGTGGCCGCGTCCATTCTGCGCGGTCCGCAGAGCCTGAGTTCAGAGAGCTAAGACTTCAAGACCAAGAGCCTAGTGCGGCCGCAGTCCATTTTGTGCGGCCTGCACTGACCCCTCAGGGGCATTTTTGTCCAGTTTTCCAGCTTAGTATAAATAGAACCTTTTTCCATTTTTAGGGCATAAGTTATTTTAGAACAGCAGCTGCGCTCGTGAGAAGCTATTTTGTAGCCATTTTGGGCATTTTAGCTTAACTCTAACGATAGATTCTCTGTATTTCCTTTAGTGTTTAATTAATATGTCTTTTTCTTCATCTATATCTCTGATTCTAGCTTCAAGCATGAGTAGCTAAACCCATTAGCTAGGGTTGTGGCTCAACTCTAGTGTGGGTAATTGATGGGTGTTGTGATTTAAGGTTAGATTGATTATGGGTGTTTGTTATTTGGGTCAATTTTATGGTTTAATTTATGAATTAGTGGTTGCAAACACTAGTTTGTGCTAAGTTGACTTGGCTCTTCTTGAGAAAGAGAGCCTAAGTCTCCAAAATTGACTCAACAAGGAATTGGGATGGACTCAAGAGATTTAATAGTCCCAATTAAAGGGTTAAACCTCGAGAGAGTAATTACCCGACTTGAACCCTAGTAGCTCGAGCAAATATGCATACCCAATTGGTCTCGAGAGAGTCAATTGGGCAAAACCACTCTTTCTACCGAGAGGTGTAGAGTGGGTAGTATTGAGCAACGGTTATAACATATTTCCCTAATCATGTGAATCGTGCCTTGGATGCAATTACCCGTCAATTAGCCACCTAGGTGAAAGTCACTACCCTAGTGCCTCTTTAAATTATTAGATACCACTTGTAGCAATTCATCTCTTAGCTTAATCTAGTTGCATTTTCAATTAGTAGTTTGATAAAAATAGAATTATAAAGAAAATCCAAAAATGAATAGAAGACCAATTAAGAGCATACACGCATTCCTCAACTAGATAGATACTCGACTCCAATCCTAGCTCTCTGTGGATTCGATCCTGACCCAAAATCGGGTAATAACTATTGCGACCCTCTCTTGCTACTTTTTAGTGGTGCGGAGTTGGCTGCGATCACTTTTTGGCGTCGTTGCCGGGGAGCTAACGGTTTTGGCTATCTATTTAGTTAGTTTTGTGTGTTGTTCTTCTTTCCTTCTTTGTTACTAATTTGTGTGTGTGATTACTACAGATACCCAATGGCTTTAAATGCTAATGATCCTCTTGGGAATGTGCTTGCGGGGAAGGAGGTAGATGAAATTGGAGAGGATGAGGTGCCTCTTGTACCTCCCGGACCACGACGAGGCCGCCAAGCCAATGCTAATGATAATATTCCAGACCCTCCTCCGCAACCTCCAAGAGTGGCTCCCAGAGTATTACCAAACCAAGGATATGCAAGTGCTATTGTCCCACCCAGAATCCGGGCGGGCAATTTTCAGATAACTAATGTGATGTTGACCTTACTTGAGCAGCGTGGGTATTTCACGGGCGCTGCAGATCAAAATGCCTACAAACATCTCAAAGGGTTCATGGATACATGTTGGGGTAGCAAGCAGACGAATGTATCCGAAGATGCTCTTAGGTTGAGACTTTTCCCGTTCTCACTTCGGGGAAAGGCATTGGATTGGCTAGAGAGACTCCCAACCATTCCATCACAATTTGGGATGAGTTGGCGGATAAGTTTATTGCAAAAAATTTCTCACCCGGGCACATGGCGGCACTTCGAGATGAGATATTGGCTTTCAAGCAAGAACCCACGGAACCCTTACATGAGATTTGGGAGCGGTTTAGAACAATGGTGAAAGAATGCCCAAACAACGATATGACCGGGGCGATGATTCAACAAACCTTCTATCGGGGCATCAATACTACAAATAAGTGCATAGTCAATCTATTGGCCGGGGGTAATATCATGAAGTTGTCTTATGATGAAGCTTGCGAGATTCTTGACGAGATGGCGGATACGTCTTCCGCATGGCAAAGTAGAGCCAATGTTCCCCAAGGTGATCCTACAGTTATTCATTTGCATAAGGAGTTACACGACCATGGGCAGACTACAGCGGAGTTGACAACTACTATGAATCAATTGGCTAAGGCACAACTGCAACAAGTTCAAAACCCTCGCCAAGTGAATGCTATGGAAAGTGTTAATTTGCTTACCAACAAGAAAAGGCAAAGAAGGCAACAAAATCAAGGGAATTTTGAGCAATTTGATGATGATTGTGATGGATTTCAAAATGATGGGTATGATGAGCAAAATGAAGAGGTACAATATGTTAACAACTATCAAGGCAATAGAGGCAGCTCTTCAAACCAACAATGGCGACCCCAAGGAAACTGAGGCAATCAACAACAAGGTGGTGGTAATTGGAACAACAACAACCAAGGCGGTAATTGGGGGAACAACAATCAAGGAAACCAAGGGAATTGGAATGGTAATAACAACAATTGGAACAACAATGGTCAAGGTGGGTGGAACAACAATGGAAACCAAGGCAATCGGGGGCAAGGCTTTCAAAGGCCCCCGATGTACCAACAACCGAACAATCCACCTCTATTTCAATCTCAAGGATCTAGTTCTTCGGGTAATGATGGGTAGAATAGAAATGATGTTCGAACAAATGATGAAGAAGAACCAAGATTCCGATGCTCAATTGGCTTCCCACAATACCTCTATCCGGAATTTAGAGGTGCAATTGGGCCAAATCTCTCAAGCGTTGATTACTCTCCCTAAGGGTGCTCTACCAAGTGATACGGTAGTGAACCCTAAGGGTGGGAACAATCATGTGATGATTACAACAAGAAGTGGGAGAGGCGATGATGTGCATGCCTCGAAAGATAAGCAAGTTGTGTATGATGATGTTGAGTTGCGAGAAAATGATGTACCTGTGATAGTTGAAGATGTGGTTGAGAATGAGGTGAACAATGATGTGAGGATTGACATTGATGAGGCCGAGGTAGAAACCTAAGATGCCATGAACCCGTCTAGGGAACACGTGATTGATATGCCCGAGCCGGTGGTGCCCAAAGCCAAGGCACCTTTACCTAGACCACCTCCGCCTTATCCTTAACGGTTAGCCAAGCAGAAAAGTGAGAATCAATTCAAAAAGTTCATTGACATGATGAAGAGCTTATCCATCAACGTGCCTTTGGTGGAGGCTTTGGAGCAAATGCCTAGGTATGCAAAATTCATGAAAGATTTGGTTACAAAGAAAAGATCAATGGACTGCGAAACTATCAAGATGACCCACCAAGTTAGTGCCATAGTACATTCAATGGCCCCGAAATTAGAGGATACCGGTGCTTTCACTATCCCCTGCACTATTAATAGTGCAGACTTTGCCAAAGCTTTATGTGATCTTGGGGCAAGCATCAATTTAATGCCCTTCTCAGTTTTCAAGACTCTAGGTATTGGGCCACCAAGGCCAACTTCCATGAGATTACAGATGGCAGATAGATCACTTTTTGATTTGATACGGTCCGCGGTGGACCACCGCGGTCGCGGTCCACTTTGTGCGGACCGCGGTGGGTTACTGAGTTGGAACTGATAATAAGACACCAGTGCGGACTGCGGTCCATTCTGTGCGGCCGCACTGGTAGGTGAGAATGGGCCCCAGGGGCTTTTCTATAAATAGACCCCAGGGACCCCCTTTTACCCTTTTTGCAAAATTGACTCTCAGAAACCCTAAACTACTGTTCATCCTCTCTTCTGACCGTAATTCTTGCTTAGATTGATTAACTGCATTTCATCTCATACATCTGGTAACATTTCACTCATTTCCCTTTGTTTAATTTTGTAATTTCATTTTATTTTCGCTTTCTTTAGCCTGTAGCTTCTTCTTCTTCCCATATTTCTCTACTTGTTAGCTTAGGTTAGTTTAATTGTTAATTTTTGTGTTCTTGGTGAATAGTATGAACTGGGTAATTGAGTAGGAACCCTAACTAGGTGAATACTTGAACTAATTACCTAAATCTTAAGCCCTAACTCAGTGCCAAGTTTGGGCACCCACCGCGGACGGCGGTCATTCTTGTGCGGTCCGCGGTGGCCTCAATGCGGCTGCACTACCACCTTGTGCGGACCGCGGTAATGAAATCCTGAGAGGTGACCTTTGTCCAGCGCGGCCGCACTACCTTCGTGTGCGGTCCGCACTGGCCCACCGCGGCCGCGGTACTACTTTGTGCGGGCCGCAGTGGTGAGATTCAGAGAGTTTGTTTTTGGGACCCTAGACCAGTGCGGACCGCGGTCATTCTTGTGCGGTCTGCGGTGGCCTCAGTGCGGCCGCACTCTTTTTTGTGCGTTCCGCACAGGCTATGTTCTGCAACTGTGTCTGCAAATGTCTGCTTCTGTTCTGCAATTCATTCTGCATATTTGTTTCACTGCCTCTATTGATACTAACAAAGTTAGATGCTTGTGCTTGCAGACAATGGTTAAACAACGAGGAGGAAGAGGATCAAAACAACCCGAGAGAGGTGAATCCTCCCGGGGAGGCAAGGGAAATAAGATGATAAAACTCACTCCCCAAGCTCGGGAAAACATAAAAAAGACCAGGAAGCTGATAAAAGCTGCAGACAGAGCTGCCTCCCATTCTTCCGGGAGTAAGTACCAACCGTCAAGGGACGTCTCTTCAGACTCCGTGCTAGAGTACATGGAGGGCTGGCCGGAGAGAGATAGGCTGAGAGACACTCCTCCACCATCACCCACTATCCGAAGGCCAACCAATTTCATTTGTGAGTCGTCTGAGGGCTCAGCAGCCGGTAGTGGGGACTACTCCACCTCCCCCACAGCTTCATTATCGGGGGGGAGGGGGGTGCAGACGGAGATGAGGAGGAGTTACAGGGAGTTGAAGGTGGTGAGCCTCAGGTGGGAGGCATTGCCCGAACTAGGAAGCCCGATGTTTGGGAAGATAGATTTGTGAGCCAAGTAGCATACCATAAGTTTAGGGAGTGGTGGCCGGTGAGACATTTGATACCGGAGCGGAGTTTCATAGACAACGACTTATTACCCCACAACTCTGACGTGCAGAGGCAATTTAGGACTAGAGTGGGCTGGGAAATATTTATGGAGAAGTGTATAGATGAAAATGAACACTTGGTCAAAGAGTTTTACTGTAATGTAGCTCACATCGTCAAGGGCTCCAAAGTGACCAAGGTTCGAAACAAAAAGGTGTTGTTCGACGGGAAGTCTCTGAATGATTATTTGGGCTTCAATGAAGAGGATGAGACTCTATATCTGGCAAAGTTGGAGATGGGCGAGGAGGTCCATCCATGGTTAGCTCAGTACCTGGCAGTCCCAGGTACCGTTCCGGAGTGGTTAACTGCTGGGGTCGAAATATTGCGGAGGACCCTGAACTTTGAGGCTAGGGGTTGGGAGACCTTTGTTTGCAGCCGGTTGGACCCTACCACACATGACCAGACCCTTCCTCTACACCGGGTTGTGTTGGTTGCGCCAATTATGGCGGGATACCCCATAAATGTGGGGAATGTGATGTCTCACATTATCTCATTAGTGGGTGCAGAGCATGACCAGAACTACCCTTTCCCCAACCCCCTCTCTATGTATTTCCGGGACTTGGAGGTGGAGAAGAAGCCCTATGACGTCAAGGCCAAGCCGGTAGCCCCGTTCTCCTATTATAGCTTGAAGGGGAATGACAATCCCAAGGACAAGAACTACAAGGCACCTGCTTCTGCCCTAACTGGCCAGTCTGAAGAGCCGATTGTGGTAGAGGCCCCCTGTGAGCCTGCCTCCACTACTGCAGATATGCCTCCCGGACCTTCCACTTCAGCTGACATTCCTCCAGGTCCATCTACCTCAGCTGGTCCGGAGATTCCTTCTTCCCGGGCCCATCCTATCACTGCCCACCGGCCGAGCCAGACGCTTCAGAGTCTAAACAACTGGATGTATACTGCTTCGTCCAAGTTGTCTACCTTGACCTCCACCATTGCCGCTCAGTCAGCAAGTCAGCCAGCACAGGTCCCACAGTCTATAGAAGATGCCTTGAAGAAGATACTTGACAACCAGGAGAAGATCCTCAATACCCAGTCTGATTTGGCAAAGGCAGTGGATTCACATGGCAAGGCTCTAAAGGAGCACAAGAAGCTGCGCAAGACACGGGCCTCCAGGGAGTCCGTGAAGGAGCTGACTCAAGGTTCATTCTCCGTTGTATATTCAAATCCCCTATTGTACATATTCATTCTATTTTCTATTTTCGCAAAAAAACTCTTATATAGGCTCGTAGCCTTTTGTTTTGTTTTGGAAGTTTTAATAAGCCTTTGGTTTTCTTAATGCCACGGTTCTTTCCAAAGGTGGAGTTTTGTGTGAACCGGGTGGCTCTTCCCAATGATAGATGGCGTGACAACCTTCTTAAGGGTTTGAGTCCATTTTTGTTTTATGTTTTTGGTAGTTTGTAGTTAAGGGTACCTCAAGCAAAGCTTCACTTGGGCCTAGCACATTTGCCTTTGATCCCATGGTCAAAGACAAATTGTTGTGTTTAGGATGGTGAAAGTCGTGTCCTTGAGACTCTTGTGTTGACCGACAATCATCAAATGGTTTTTCGGACCATTGTGTGCTCAAATCGTATCTAAGGTCGTTGTGGGCCCCCGACTCGATGTCTTTAGCAATCCCTTAGCTTGTGTGGTGAGAAATCCAATTGCGAGTCCAAGTCCCGAGCCATTGGTCTAGAACTTTCCCTGAATGTTTGTTGAGGTGAAATCTTAAGTGAAATTTGACTTGGGAAGTGATTATAGGCTCTCCTTGATCCAAATGATAGTTGAACAAATTCCATAGCCTACCAATGATATGATCCCTAGTTAACCCTTTTGAGCCTTAGACCTTTTTCTTTCAAGAACCATGTTACAACCCTATACCCGTTCTAAAAGATACCCTCTCTTAGCACCCGATCTTTCCTTGAGCACATGGAAAAAGTATAAGTTTGGGGGGAGAGACGAGGATGACAACAAAGTGGTATAAGGCACAAAAATGAAGAAAAGGAAAGGTAATGAAAAAGAAAGAAAAGCAAAAAGACAAAAAGAATGCTCAATGTGAGAAAGAATAAAAATGTGTGGAAAGTTGAAAAAGGAGAAAAGAATTGAAATGCATAAGAAAGAGTGACAATGGGTCTCTCTAGCCCCTTGGAAAGAGGTGAAATGACTCAAAGAGTCAAGTGAATTGTGCCAAATGAATCAAAAGAAGTGCTTAAGGGAAGATGGAACCTGATAATAGTTGAATTTAACTATAATCACGCCTTAAATAACCACCTTCGTGTATAGTTTTGATGATAAAAGTGATAACAAAATGCTCTTATTGGTGTTTTTCATGATTTGCGGGTGATATATGATCAGGGAAGGCTAGGGAATATTTTTGGAGTCAAAAATAAAGAAAAAAGAGGCCAACTGTGAAATTCCCCAAGGAAACCACGCAAAACAGGCCTAAAGATTCAGAGGACTGGGTTTACCGCGGTTCCACCGCGACCGCGGTAGAACCGCGGTGGAAGATAGCTGCGGATAACTTCAGATTCAGAGAAGGCAGTTGGCCGCGGTTTGACCGCGACCGCGGCAGAACCGCGGCGGAAGCAGAAAACTTCAGGGACTAAAGTGTAAAACACGGGATTTTTAGACCTAAACCCTATTTTAAATACAAGACTTCGCCCAAGAGAGGCATGTATTGAATTTTAGAGTATCTTGGCAAGGAGAACAATTGTGAGAGATCACCCAAAACATCTTTCTTCTTTTCTTTGATTTTTATTGCTAGTTATGATGAATTCTATCTTAGTTTGTTTTCCCATAGCCATGAGTAGCTAAATTCTTTGTCTAAGGCTTTGATGGAACCTATTGTGGGATGAACATCTTGTTTATGTGAATACAAATTGCTAGCTTCAATCTCTATTTGTTCAACTTTGTGCTTGTTGTAGTTAATTGACAGGATCCTCGATTAGCTGTGCCTATTTAGTGTGCATAACTTGGAAAAGAGTGCATATTTAGGTTATTGTTGAACAACACCACTCCCAAAGTATAAGAGGAATCTATAATTGCGGGTTTAAAGGCGGGATTAGGGATAACGAAGCCTTGGGTGTAATCTAAAGTGAATTGTGCTAAATAAAGTAAGCTAGTGTATCTCGGGAGAGTGCAATTAGTATATTACTGTGATTACTCGGGAGAGATTTACAGTAAGATGAGCGTTCATGATTGATAGAGATGTGTTGGTAAATTTGTGTGAGCATAAACAGAAGGGATTCTTTTAATAGGGGAAATCATTGCCTTAGCTTCTTCTCATTATTGTTTACAACCTTAGCATTTTAATTTTCAGCTGTTCAAGTTACTTGCAATCGTAGTTAGTAAAGCAACCTTCAACTGTGATTCAAACATCTGGGAAACTGGTTCTGAAGAGTTTAGTGGGTATAAAGATAGTGATTGATAGGTTAACTCTCTGTGGATTCGACCCTGGGCGTAATACTCGGGTTATATTTGCAACGTCCGCAGAGTCCTTTTTAGAGGGCATAGTTGGGCGTGATCAAATTTTGGCACCGTTGCTGGGGAAGTTAACGGAATTATCAATTACCATTGATAGAAATACAAAAATTCTTAGTGTGGTCAGTTTTCTCTCTACCCAATTTTTCATAGAAATTTTGACGGTTGTTGATCTGGGTGTACAGGTGTATGCCTAGAAATTCTACGAGGACTGGAGAACTACTTGAAGGACTCTCAGACCCCGAGAAAACATTCCGGGCATTGAATCGTGCCAACAAAAGACTTTAACAATCCCAACAAACACACAAATTCAAAATTGACATGGGAGACGTAAACGATCCCAACGGAAACGTCAGGAATGAGCAATTGGCACCTCCTGTGCCTGAGGGTGCACTATATGACTGGGCACAACCCACAGCTGACAATCTGGCCACTGCCATTGTTGTGCCCGCAATACAAGCTGAATCATTCCAGATCACAAATAACATGCTACACTTGTTGCAGAACAAGGGACTCTTTTCTGGGACACAAACAGAAGATCCTCAGCAGCACTTGAAGAACTTCCTATCTATATGAAAAACTCAAAGGCAACCCAACGTGACTCCGGAAGCAATCAGGCTATTATTGTTTCCATTCTCGGTGAAAGGAACTGCTCAGGTTTGGCTATAATCGCTCCCCACAAACTCTATAGAAACTTGGGATGAGTTACTCAAGCAATTTCACAACAAGTTCCATCCGCCCAACAAAACTGCTCAACAAATTGATGAGATTGTGAGTTTCAAACAGAAACCAATGGAGACACTACACGAGACATGGGGCAGGTTTAAAGGAATGTTGGTTATGTGTCCCAACCATGGTGTTCCAGAACAGATGTTGGGACAACGGTTTTACATGGGACTATCTGACAGCATGAAGAATATCGTAGATGCCTCTGCTGGTGGGGCATTCTTGAGCAAGACTTGGAGAGAAGGTCAGAATTTGCTCGACAAGATGGCGCAGAATTCGGGTTGGACAACTAGGAACGCACCTATCACTCCAGTGGTGCACTCAGTGCCTCTTGATCCTTCTAATACAATGGCTGAAAATATGGCGACTCTCTTGACACAAATGAGCATCCTCACCAAAAAGGTGGAGGAATCAGGGCAGAAGCAGCAGGTACATATAGTAGATACTACCAATGGGGGCTTGTGCACATCTTGCATTAGCTAGCCAACTGGTAATCCTTGGAATGCAGAGCATGATCATCATCATCAGCACCCTGAAGATATGAACTATGTGGCTAACTATGGGGGTCAGAGGCAAGGTAATCAGAACTGGGGTCAGCAGACTCAGCAGCAGTACAGGCCACCTCAGCCACAGTATAACGCCGGAAACATGGGAGGCATGAGGCCCCCGAACAACATGGCACCGTATCCTAGACCAGGGGGTTACAACAATCAGCAGCAAGGCAACAGCAGGGTGGAAGACAGGAAGACGGGTTTGCAAGACTTGAAGCAATGATGCAGCAGGTTATTGGGTCCAACGCTAAGATAAATGAAAGGGTGGATGCACATGATGCAGCTATCAAAAATATTGAGGTACAAGTGGGCCAGATTTCAATGTCACTGAACAATCGTCCTCAAGGGACATTACCTGCAGATACCCAAATCAATCCAAAAGATCAGGGCCCAAAGCAGCTGATGGCGGTGAGTCTTCGGAATGGCAGGGATCTAGATGTTGAGCAAGAGAGAGCTCGAAAAAACATACAGGCTGAGACACTCATTCCAGTGCCCATTGAGCTGGATGAGTCTACGGGATTGACAGAGGTAACAGTCCAGCCCGCAACTGAAGAAAAGAATATGCAGCAAGAGACTGAGACAGTAGCTGAGCCAGTAGTTGAAACAGTAGCTGAGAAAGAGAAATCCCAAGTGATTGGGAAGAAAAGACCTCCTGCACCATTTCCACAAAGGTTGTCCAAGCATCAAAAGGAGGAGCAGTATAAAAAGTTCTTGGAGATGCTCAAACAAATCCAGGTAAACATTCCATTGATTGAACCTTTAAAGGAGATGCCGGGATACGCTAAAATGATGAAGGACTTGATGTCTCGGAAGTTTGACTTCCAAGATTTGTCCACAGTGACACTCACTCAGACCTGTAGTGCAGTGGTGTCTAGACCTGTTACTGAGAAGCTATCTGATCCAGGTAGCTTTACAATTCCATGCACTATTGGGAACTTCGCCTTTGCTAAGGCACTCTGTGATTTAGGGGCCAGCATTAATCTTATGCCCCTAGTTATTTATAAGAGGTTGGGCATTGGGAGAACTAGACCCACCTCTATGTTGCTGCAGCTGGCCGACAGGACTGTGAAGCGTCCATTTGGGATCCTTGATGATGTGCTTATTCAGGGTGGGGAAATTTGTACTTCCCTGAAGTATTTTGTAATCTTGGATTGCAAAGTGGATGAAGAAATTCCTATAATCTTAGGACGACCATTCTTGGCCACGGGGAGAGCTTTGATTGAT
>NW_017681183.1:0-1549 GCF_001879085.1 Nicotiana attenuata
TCGTTCGAACTGGGATTAAGGCTAAGTGCCTTCGCCATCAAAGTTTAATAGTTCGACCTCGCTCGAACTGGGATTAAGGCTAAGTGCCTTCGCCATCAAAGTTTAGCAGTTCGACCTCGCTCGAACTGGGATTATGGCTAAGTGCCTTCGCCATCAAAGTTTGACAGTTCGACCTCGTTAGAACTGGTATTAAGGCTAAGTGCCTTCGCCATCAAAGTTTGACAGTTCGACCTCGTTCGAACTGGGACTCAGGCTATGTGCCTTCGCCATCAAAGTTTGACAGTTCGACATTGCTCGAACTAGGACTCAGGCTAAGTGCCTTCGCCATCAAAGCTTGACACTTCGACCTCACTCGAACTGGGATTAAGGCTAAGGCCTTCGACATCAAAGATTAGCAGTTCGACCTCGCTCGAACTGGGATTAAGGCTAAGTGCCTTCGCCATCAAAGTTTGACAGTTCGACCTCGTTCGAACTGGGACTCAGGCTGTTCCTTTGCCATCAAAGATTAACAGTTCGACCTCGCTCGAACTGGGATTAAGGCTAAGGCCTTCGACATCAAAGATTAGCAGTTCGACCTCGCTCGAACTGGGACTCAGGCTATGTGCCTTCGCCATCAAAGTTTGACAATTCAACATTGCTCGAACTGGGACTCGGGCTAAGTGCCTTCGCCATCAAAGTTTGACAGTTCGACCTCGCTCGAACTGGGATTAAGGCTAAGTGCCTTCGCCATCAAAGATCGACAGTTCGACCTCGTTCGAACTGGGACTAAGGCTAAGGCCTTCGCCATCAAAGATCGACAGTTCGACCTCGCTCGAACTGGGATTAAGGCTAAGTGCCTTCGCCATCAAAGTTTGACAGTTCGACCTCGTTCGAACTGGGACTCAGGCTATGTGCCTTCGCCATCAAAGTTTGATAGTTTGACCTTGTTCGATCTGGGACTCAGGCTATGTGCCTTCGCCATCAAAGATAAACAGTTCGACCTCGCTCGAACTGGGATTAAGGCTAAGTGCCTTCGCCATCAAAGTTTGACAGTTCGACCTCGTTCGAACTGGGACTCAGGCTATGTGCCTTCGCTATCAAAGTTTGACAGTTCGACCACGCTTGAACTGGGACTCAGGCTAAGTGCCTTCGCCATCAAAGATTAACAGTTCGACCTCGTTCGAACTAGGACTCAGGCTAAGTGCCTTCGCCATCAAAGATTAACAGTTCGACCTCGCTCGGACTGGGACTCCGACTAAGTGCCTTCGCCATCAAAGTTTGACAGTTCGACCTCGTTCGAACTGGGACTCAGGCTATGTGCCTTCGACATCAAAGATTAACAGTTCGATCTCGCTCGAACTGGGATTAAGGCTAAGTGCCTTCGCCATCAAAGTTTAACAGTTCGACCTCGCTCGAAATGGGATTAAGGCTAAGTGCATTCGCCATCAAAGTTTGACAGTTCGACCTCGTTCGAACTGGGACTCAGGCTATGTGCCTTCGACATCAAAGATTAACAGTTCGATCTCGCTCGAACTGGGATTAAGGCTAAGTGCCTTCGCCATCAAAGTTT
>NW_017681183.1:2757-6721 GCF_001879085.1 Nicotiana attenuata
CGAGCCCTCTAACACATAAGTCAACATCCGGTTGACTTTTCAAACTCAAACCTTCTTAAAAGAGACTAAGTGTCTCAAACCTCTCCAAACCAACCCGGATTAAATCCAACCAACCCGATACCTCAAAACACGGATACACAAAACATAAAGAAGCAAAAATGGGGAAACGGAACGGTAACTCATGCGACGACCGGCCGGGTCGTCACATGACTGTTCTTAGGGTCACAACCATCAACGTTTGTCTCTTTCTAGAGAGGACATCGTTGGTTAACTCAAGAAATACTTACTATGCGTTCTCACAAAAAAGCTTCTTGGACTAAAATTCTTCATTATCTTCATTCTTCTTATATCTTCTTCTCTTTTCTCTCTTTTTTCCTTCTGTATTCTTTTGGGTAATTGTAAAGCTCAATGATTTTTGCAAGTTCTCTTTTCCTTTTGTATTCTTTTGGGTAATTGTGAAGCTCAATGGTTTTTGCAGGTCCTCTTCTCCCATTTCTCTCTGATTTCCCCTGATCCTTTTTCCTTTTTTTAATTTTTTGCCCTATCTTTTGGGTTCTCTGCATGGATTTTTATTTTGCAATTCAATGGCTGGTTGTTAAATTGGGTGGTAAAAGTGCATTTAAAGCTCTAACCTTGCTGATTTTTAGAATTTCGTGATTTTCTGTGTTCTTCACATACTTTTGATTATGCAATTTCATGGCTGTTGTGTGCTATGTCGGAGTTCAAACATACTGTTATATTGTAACATGCTGTAATTGCAAATTACCTGAACATGTCAATGCAATTACTTTGAAAATAGAAGAATGCACCTGCAGAGTTCAAGTAGTTGATAAAGGCAGACTTAGGGATAACAGAAAAGGTATCAACTCATGACTATGCAGGATTAAAAGGTAGTTTTGTTAAATTCATAAATTGCCATCAATAAATGAACTAATATACTGTTTGCTCATATATTTGCTTAGAAAACTGCAAGAAAACCATGGATTTTAGAAAACAATTATTCACGTTATACATATTTGGGTATCCTAATTGTATCTTATATTATTACAGGAAAACCAATTCCAGGGCATTTTATTCAATGCTGAAATAACATATTTTTAAAATCTGCTTCATCCTTTCCGCACTTACTTGGTGTTTGTTGCACAAGTTAAGGAATCAGATTATGTGTATGGAAATCCAGTTATGAAATTCACTTGGACAATTGATAGAAGCACGTTCGCTGCCAATAGAAACGATCAATCCTCCTGAGGATCCACTATGGTCGCCGAGGCGACTAACTCTCGCACCATTTGACAGTTTCAAGTATCAACTCAAGGTTAATTCGTGCATTTATGTAGAAATATTTGCTGTCATTATTAACTTTGGTATTTTGATGGTTTCTAGCTAGATTCCTTTTGGCCGCATGTTAGAACTAGTATTAACCCGCATAAACAGCCAATGCTGGGGACAATTTGATTTTCGTGCAAGTTTAACAGCTCTTCACAGGCAGGCTAATTGGTTAGGCTGTGATTTTACAGAGATAGAGCAAAGAATTGGAGGAGTGCACAAAATAGCTACATATCATACCCTTTTGAATTTACATTTGGAACAGTTATTTCAAGGGATATTGTTATTTATAATTTTAATACTTAGTATCTTTAGTAAGATTGCTTGTAATCAGTGCCAGACAACACAATCTATACACCGATAGAGATAAAGATGAATACATTCTATACACCGATAGAAATAAAGATGAATACATTTTCCGGGCGGTAATAGATTTTGATCTATAACCAGTTGAACCAACCATATTCAAAAATAGTAGTAAAAAGGGCTGCAACGGCAGCCCAAAACAGTAACAGAAGACCTTTCAATGGTGTCAAAATCAACACAGTGCACTCAGATGAATTATCTTTTTAAATGCTAAATCTTGTTCATAGCAAAGTATTCTCAGACAATTATGATGCCAAATGATTAAGGTAATATATCGGGGAAAAGATTAAACCATTAAACATACTACAAAAGTAAAACAATGACATTCATTGACTTAAATTCACCTCTTTGCAACAACAGTTGTACGTGAATTGATTATCTTTTCTTTAAGTGTTGATAATCCTATGTTTCTAAGATTACTGGTCTCCTAATTCAATAACAATGAAGAATAATATGGTTGAGTGAAAAACATAAGCATGATGTCAGAGTAGCTATAAAAGAACGTGTCAAGATGTAAAATATTTTAACATATTTATCTTTTTCTAATTTATCTCTTTCCAAAGACGGCATTATTGGTTAACTCAATAGACAAATACAACATTATCTATTTATCAAAATCGCTACTGTAAGCTTGCCCTTATTTCAAAAATCCAGTTAAAAGAAATTTAGCATCTTCAACACAGTGCTAGGGAGTACATTCCCAAGAAAACAATATAGTCAACCCTTCAATTCACAAAAAAATGTAGCAATTCCCCGTCATCTCACACATCAGCTAAATTACACCATGAGGTTATATTACCAAAAACTACATGTTGGATATCAAAGGAGAATAGTATGCAGCACTGTACACATGAATGATAACATTGGGCGAAATACCTGAATGAAAAAAATCAGCACACAATGCTTTTTAGCCTTCTCATATTGCATTATATTATGGGTCTTTATAAGAAAACTTCAAGATCAACCCAACAAAACAAAAATTAAAATTGAAACTCAGAAGAATGCATAATTTTTTTTATTATTCTTACCAGAGGTTGCTGTTGGATATTAGCAATTGGTATGACCTTTTCCTCAAAAGGAACAATGCAAACAGAAGAGAGCATGTTGGAGCTGTATCTCTTGCCGTGTATGCAATAAGCATTAGCTCGATTTTGTTTGGCCCTACAGGTAAGTTAAAATCCTGAATTAGTTTTTTCTATGTTCATGCATATGTAAAAGTGAAACATTTTTTTTTTTTGGATATGTGTTACTCACAAAGAAGCACATCTACAATACCATGTCCTTAGAGTAGTAGCCGGCGGGTATGGAGGATTAATTTCAATTGTCGTACTGAACTATTCGTTAATCCTGCCTTTATTCGCATATTCAGTTCTAGTTTGATTGTTTGATATTTGGAAAGGGTAAAATATTATATTGTATACGAGCAAACAGTAGATTAGTTCATTTATTGCTGGCAATTTATGAGTTCAACAAAAACTACATTTTTACCATGCATAATCATAAGTTGATACCTTCTTTGTTATCCCTAAATCTGCCTTTATCAACTACTCGAACTCTGCAAGCCAACTCTTCTATTTTCGAAATAATCGCATTGATATTAAACCTTTCTTTCTTCGTGGTTTAATTATCACGTCAATGCATGGCATTGATAGGTTTAATACGTGGAATTAGGGGAGAAAAAAAAGAAGTAAAAGAGAAAATGAAGGGGCAGACTACTTCTGCTACAATTGAGTTGAGGTTTGAGTTGTAGATAATTGAAGTGGGATAGAGAGAACCTATCCTGAGACACTGAGAAAAATCTAAAACTACTCTTCATTCACAACATGACTAAATAGTAAATTGATACATATTCTTGAGCTAGCACTAGTGGAAAGACCAAATCACACCTAATTGTTAGATTTCATTCCAAATCAAACAAGAAATTGAGTACAACAACTTTATTCTGATACTCTCCAACGTACTCTTTATTCAGTGATAGTCATTTCTTTCTCTTTTCTTCCGCTTTCTTTCTCATCTAACTAAAAAATAAATTAGTCCCCTTATATTGGTTATTGACATTTGATCATCACTTCCTTCTTCTACAGGTACTATTATATCTTATCAAGGACAGCGAATAAGAAGACTAATCACAACATTGTGAATGTGTCACTTTTTGTCAATATGTAAATAATACTCATGGATATAAAAAATGTGTCCCTAAACCCCACCTATGAAAATACACTGGATTTGTGTTGTTGTTCTTGTTGGATGTAAAGATGTACCACCTTGCAAG
>NW_017681183.1:11052-11738 GCF_001879085.1 Nicotiana attenuata
AAACTTCAAGATCAACCCAACTAAAACAAAAATTAAAATTGAAACTCAGAAGAATGCATAAGTTTTTTTATTATTCTTACCAGAGGTTGCTGTTGGATATTAGCAATTGGTATGACCTTTTCCTACAAAAGGAACAATGCAAACAGAAGAGAGCATGTTGGAGCTGTATCTCTTGCCGTGTATGCAATAAGCATTAGCTCGATTTTGTTTGGCCCTACAGGTAAGTTAAAATCCTGAATTAGTTTTTTCTATGTTCATGCATATGTAAAAGTGAAACATTTTTTTTTTTTGGATATGTGTTACTCACAAAGAAGCACATCTACAATACCATGTCCTTAGAGTAGTAGCCGGCGGGTATGGAGGATTAATTTCAATTGTCGTACTGAACTATTCGTTAATCCTGCCTTTATTCGCATATTCAGTTCTAGTTTGATTGTTTGATATTTGGAAAGGGTAAAATATTATATTGTATACGAGCAAACAGTAGATTAGTTCATTTATTGCTGGCAATTTATGAGTTCAACAAAAACTACATTTTTACCATGCATAATCATAAGTTGATACCTTCTTTGTTATCCCTAAATCTGCCTTTATCAACTACTCGAACTCTGCAAGCCAACTCTTCTATTTTCGAAATAATCGCATTGATATTAAACCTTTCTTTCTTCGTGGTTTAATTATCACGT
>NW_017681184.1:0-705 GCF_001879085.1 Nicotiana attenuata
AAGTGTTCAATAAAGAACTTTGTGTGTAGAAGAAAGTGTACATGTAGTATTTGATGAAACTAACATTCTTTCTGAGAGACATAAACATGAAGATGAAGCCATTGGATTGATAAAGGACTTGACTGAAGCCTCAACACAAGTCAAAGTGGCACCAACAGAAGGAACATGTGATGGAACAGGTTCTTCCATCCAGGGCAACCTGACAGGGGGAACTAATCATAGAGGAATTGAAATAAATCCCTTAAAGGAACCTGTTCATGACCCTGTTCCTCGGCAACAGAACATGGGAGAAACATCTAGCAGAAACCAGTTGGTTGTGAAACCTCACAAGTATCAAAGTTCTCATCCCATTGAGAACATTATCACTGATCCAACATCTGGAGTCAAAACTAGATCACAATTAAAGAATCTGTGTGCTTTTGATGCATTTTTATCTCTTATTGAACCTAAAAATGTTGTTGAGGCTTTGCAGGATGCAGATTGGGTCAATGCAATGCAAGATGAACTCAATCAATTTGAGAGAAGTCAAGTTTGGCATCTAGTTCCAAGGCCCAAAGATAGATCAGTTATTGGTACAAAATAGGTCTTTAGGAACAAACTTGATGAAGATAGAACTGTAACAAGAAACAAGGCAAGACTGGTGGTCCAAGGTTACAGCCAAGAGGAGGGCATATATTATGATGAGACCTTTGCTCCAGTTGCAAG
>NW_017681184.1:5486-6458 GCF_001879085.1 Nicotiana attenuata
AGGGCTGTGCAGAAAAGTGAGATGAGGCCTGAGCACAAGGTGGTGTTTGAGTTTGTCAACAAGTGCCTACTGCCCAGACAAGAGAGAAGACATACTGCAAACTACACGGACTTGGTTCTCATGGAGTGCCTTGAGAGAGGAAAGCAAATCAACTGGCCTGCCCTCATTGTCAAATTGTTAGACAGGGTCATCAATGGCTCCAAGGCTCATGCTACTCCATATGGCTTCATACTGACCACAATTCTGGATAGGCTAAATGTGCCTTTGAAGAAATGGGAGATGGCATCAAGCAAGGAACATTTTGGTATTAAGACTCTTCTGGCTTGTGACTATCCAGTCAATGCCATCCCAGTTGAACATGGTTCATCCCTGAAGACACCCATCAACAGTAAGGTTAGGACTTTGGTTCAGGAATGTGGAACTAAAGATGCTGAGATTGCTAGGCTTAAGGCTCGTGTGGCTGAATTGGAGATTGAGAGGGATGGCCTTAGAACTGAGCTAGCAAAAGAAAAGGAGTCGAGTGATGGAATCCTTCAGAATATGCTGAACCTTCTCCAGACTCAACCCATTAGTTCTTCCAAGCCTTAGGTCTCCTAGCACCTGTCTTCTGAACCAGTCTAGTAACCCCAGTGACCCGGATTAGGGATTTTTCTATTTTTTGCTCATGTTTTGAAGGTTTTTCTTGCTTTTTGTGGACTGTTAATGACAACATATCATGATCAATGACAACAATTGTTTTCTCTTGTTCTATGATGATTCTGATCTTAATAGTTTGAATATGTTTGTTGATTATTGATAATTGCACCATGTTTTCACTTGCAGTTGCCCCAGTGGCCATGAGTATTTATTAAAATCTGGGATTCACATTAAGTATGCAACTTTTCGATGATGCCAAAAGGGGGAAGATATTGTGCTTTATACATTATTCTGAATAAGTGATATTTATAACCTAATTAACCTGGTCCTTGATGA
>NW_017681184.1:9609-11736 GCF_001879085.1 Nicotiana attenuata
ATGGCCAGTCGAGGTCGACTTAATGCACCTGCTGAGGCTGGGTGCTTTCTTGAATATTAGCTTTTGTCAAACAAAACCCTGTAAGACCAATCTTGCTATCTTTTCTTTATATTAGTTTCAGAGGAGAATTAGACCGAAAGGAATTCAAAGAAAAGTAAACAAAGGACATGATAATGAATTTAAACGTGAAGTGTCCCTTTCGGGGAAAAGAAAGAAGGGCTTATCTGGAGTGCATGCAGACTTCAATAGACATGACATGCTTCTTGGACTGGATACCCGATCTGTGTAAACCATCCAACTCTCATAAACCCATCATAACCCATATCTCAAAACCGAGAAACCTTGCCATGACTCTATCAGTAACGATGGTTGTAAGGGATCCCTTTTTCGATCAGTGGCGCCCTTTGCGGGTTTTCACCAACTTACCTCTCTCATTTCTCTTCTCACCGTCGTCTTCTAGTACTCTTTGCCAGTTTTCACTAACAAGACTCTCATTTTCAATTTCTCTGCTTACCATCACCCTATGGTTCCCGTGTGGGTTTTCACCAATAAGACTCTCTCATTTTATTTCTCTCATTTGATTGTATCAGATCCTAGTAACCATATTCTCCAATTTTGGACATCTTTACCGATTGATCGGAAGGACTTGAACAGGACTTGGGGTGAAAAGAATTTGGATTGAATTACAACTTTGGAACTTTTCAGGCAAAAACTATTGCCGAACCAATATAACTTCTGCCCCAGTTTTAGCTTTGGGGGAATATGGATTTTTGTTTTGGTGTGACTGAACCCCAGAGAGAGGCTGCCTACGTATCCTTTTGGAATCAAGTCGAACATAGTTCGGGGAATTTTGTTTTTGATTTTTTTTAACAACATTTCGGGTTCCAAAGAGGGTAGTCAAAGAAAGGTAACTGGCTTAAAGGGTTTGCAAAGGGTTGATAGTGTTTGGGTAGCGATAATGAAAGCCTTCATCATCCTAATCGGAGAATATTAGCACATCAGAAGGGTTAAACGTAATACCTTTTGATCGCGTCCGCATTGGCAGCTGTTTTGGGGTCATTTCCTTCAATGTCACCCAAGTACAATGCCCCTTTTGGCAACAATTTCCTTATAATGTATGGACCTTTCCAATTTGGAGCGAATTTCCCTTTGGCTTCCTTATGATGCGGGAGAATACGCCTTAAGACAAGTTGCCCCACCTCAAAGTTTCTGGGCTGCACTTTCTTGTTGTAGGCGCGGGCCATTCTTTTTTGATACAACTACCCGTGGCAAACAGCGGCCATCCGCTTTTCATCAATCAGGGTTAACTGTTCTAGACGGGTCTTAACCCATTCGTTGTCCTCAATCTCTGCTTTAACGATGATTCGAAGAGAGGGAATTTCAACTTCTGCGGGTATTACGACTTCAATGCCATAAACCAATAGATAGGGTGTTGCCCCAACCGATGTGCGCACAGTGGCGTGGTATCCCAACAATGCAAAAGGCAACTTTTCATGCCATTATCTGGAACTTTGAATCATTTTCCTAAGGATCTTCTTGATGTTTATGTTTGTCGCCTCAACAGCAACATTGGCTTTGGGTCGATAAGGGTAGAATTCCGATGCGTGAGCTTAAATTGTTCGCATACCTCCCTCATCAAATGGCTGTTCAAATTTGCAGCATTGTCAGTGATGATAGTTGTAGGAATACCAAAGCAACAGATAATGTTGGAATGCACAAAATCCACCACCGCTTTCTTGGTGACGGCTTTGAGAGTGTCTGCTTAACCCATTTCGTGAAATAATCAATGGCAACTAAGATGAATTTGTGTCCATTCGAAGCTTTTGGCTCGATTGGCCCAATGACATCCATACCCCAAGCAACAAATGGCCATGCGTAAGTGAGGATGCCAGTCATCATAGTCTGAACTTTAAATCTTTCGTAGGCTCATCTCGTCGATTGGCATTCCGATCCTGGTCATTCATAGATAGTCGGCGCTTTTAGTCATAGGCTATCGCCCATTCCTGTATAGCCGCAGCTCTGCCCGTTCCCTATTCCATTAAAGAATGAATGGGAATTGATCTGACAACAGCTGGGCTAAATCCATCTCTTTCCATCTCTATGTTCGCTAAACTTTGCTTCCTTTCT
>NW_017681185.1:0-11735 GCF_001879085.1 Nicotiana attenuata
GTCCATATACGTATGCAAAAACACAATACAAAATACATAACAATAATGAATAAGGAGAAGGAAGTAGAGAACTTTCGTAAGAAATTCTCGGCCTTTGTCCTAGTGTTGTTCTTGCATCCTTAGCTAGTCGAATCCCCGGTCTCCTTGTTTGATACCCAATTTTTTCCCGTATTTAAATATGGCAAAATACCTTCAAAAATAATCTATATAATGCATATATAGCATATCCCAGGTTTTCATTGTTTTTCTTTAATCTTTTCCAAGATCTTTAAATCAAATTTTACTGCCCTATTTTATCAAGAAAAACCCAATAATGTTCGTGAATTCATTTATTGGGATTTTTTATTTATACTAAAATATAGCTAAAAGATTATTTTTTCACACATTTTTACAATTTATTTTTAGTATTTTAAGGGATAAAATTGATATTGCAATATTAGCCATTTTTTTAGGTTTCAAACTCGTATCATGGTTGATAAAATGGATTTTTATATTTTTAAAATGATAATTAACATTATAAATCAATTTAGGCTTTATTTAATTAATTTTTTAGAAATTTAATTTAACTTTTTTTTAATAAATTTAAATGGGAAAAAAAAGGCTGGCTATTTAACTATTAGCCAGATTTGTCTCCTAATTATAGCCTATTTACCCTGACCCAAATTAGACCAACCAAGACCCAAGCCCAATCCTGAAATCTACCCGACCAGCCCGGATTAAAAGGTCTTGACGTTGCATCAATTATTGATCAACGGGCCTAGACCGCCCTTACCCAAATTAAACCAAACGCCCCCAAGGACCCCTCTTATTTCCTCACTCGTCTTCACTCTTCTTCTCTCGGATCTCTCTAGAACCTTCCCCCTTCCCCTCCGCTCTGATGAGTCTCACTCACCTTTCCGGCACATCTGCTTGGCTTGAATCTCATGGTTGGTCTCACCACCTACCGCCCTCGGGTTCCTACACACCTTGTTCCTGAGGTTTCATGGTTTGAACACGAAGGGCTTCATCCAGACCTTGTGCGTTCAAGTGTTATGGCCATCCTCAGACCTTGCTCCGCAAAGCCATGTCTGTTTCGAAGCCTAGCTTCGAACCCCTCCTGCTTTGGATTCAACAGCTATCCAAGCCTTTCTCACCGTTTGGTTTCCTCTGAAAACCCTAATTTTGGAGGTTCTTTCATTTCGGCTAAGATCTGTTCTAGATCCGTTTTTTCCCTTGAATTTAAAAACAATCTCTTGGTATTTTCTTTCAAAAGTTATGCTTTCTCAAAATCTTTAATATTTTTTCCCGAATTTTAGCGGTTTTACTTTTTGAGTTATTTTCAGATGTTTCTTCTTACTATGTTCTTTCATTATGTTTCTCTCTGTGTTCGTTATATGTCTCTATTGTGTTTCTTTATATGTTTCTCGATGTGTTCTTATATGTTTCCTCTACTGTGTTCTAGTTTAAGTTTCTTCTAATAATGCTTCTTAATATGCTTCTCCCCTGTTCTTATTAGTTTCTTACATTAGGTTCTTATCAGCTCTTCTACTATGCTTCTTTGGTTCCTCTACTGTGTTCACATGCTTGTTCTTTTACTTAGCTTCTTATGGAATTCCTTTTTGAGACCTCCTAGACCTGTTCGGACTAGTATCTTTTCTTTTGATTATTATCCTCTCTTCTCTGCACATCCGATTGATGGTAAAACCCTAGAATTTGGGTTCATCTGAGATTTGAGAACATTTTGGCTGGTGATATGTTTTTCTTTATCTTTGGAATTGTCTGATTATCAGAAACCCTTAACTATTTAGGATTCGAATTTGTTTCATCTGTTGCTCAACCTTGAAATTCTGTCTTTCAACCTCTGTTTCTTTAAGCAATTTCTGATTTTCTACTAAAATCTTCCTAAGGTCCTTATACTGGGACCCTTTGTTGCTATTTGATACTATTCTTCTACTTGCTTGACCTATGTGACTACCTTACTGATTTTGCAATTGCATGCGTTTTTTCTTTGCCCTTAATTCAGCTTAGCTTGGTTGTATGCTCTTTATATGTGCTGAACTTCCCTCTAAAATGCTTTCAATTTTGATTAATTCAGATTTCCTTCTGTATAGGTTTGAGTTGATTTCTTTTCCTTGTTTAGCTGATTTCGCTGTGACTCGAATTAAGTAAAACTGTCCTCAGCTTTTCTGACTTGGTTCATTCATGGACCAGTGATTACAAAATCTTGACCTTGATTACTGTCTACTAATTGATTTTTCTTACCTTATTTGATGTAACTGTGTATTTCAAAGTTCTGCCCTTAAGTAATTTCTTTATGGTATTTACCCCTAATTGCCTACTATGGAACAAGATGCTTGTTTGATTCTCTTCCTTAAATAATTTTCTTGCTCAGTCCGAATCTTTAATTAAAGGAAATCTGTACTGAATTGATTTTAATTTGATACCCAGTTCCTTAATTCGGTTTCTTACTTATTTCTGCCATGTTTTTCCACACTATAAAATACGACGACTCTTTCATAACAAATAATCACCGGTCTATCAACTTATACTTACACTCAAAAAAAGTATTCCTCTCTTGTTTGCTATACTGGTGGCCTTATTACAGACCTGTTCGCTTGCTTTCTCTCTTTTGTTCTGAAACTGGTTGTTCCTGATTTAAGTTTCAGCCACCACAACAATGTGTTTATTACTGCTTTTGATATCCCTGTTTACTGCTTATGTATAGTTCAACACTCCATTCTAGCTTATTGATTTTTTTTTTCTTTTTTCTGGGGGGGCCTGTTCTATTATGGAATCCCAAACCCCTACCCCCTATGTATTTAAGCTTATGGTTTAAGGCCATGGCAATATGCAAGGTATTGTCCATGAATTGAACTTTGATCCCTTGTCCTAGCCTCTAACAGATGTGTTCTGGAAGGCTTACAGGGTGTGCCTAGCACTCCCCATTGTCGAGCTGCCTAAAGTCTGCCTTTGGGCCTAAGCGACAAGCTTTGTTACCAATCCCCTATTCCTAGAATCCCTGTGTGTGTTATCTGTGTTGATTCCCTCTTCCTTTTCCCTTTTAGGCACTCTATTCATTGCACTTGCTCACTTTCTTTAGTCTGTTAAGTTCTGCCCCCATCTAGGTGAGCTAACCCTGGACCCTTTGAGTTCCCTCTGAACTTAGACACTGAGGGTGGCCCTTCCACACGGCACTGATCCCAATCTGATAATACATTTGGGTGTGAGCATTGCCCGAAGTCCCCTTTAGGCTCTTAGGGGAACTTTGACCACACTCAAATGGGAGGAAAGAAAGGCGTGGATCATGATCTCTTGGAGTGGATTTTGGCATATTTCGGCATGAAGTCTGAATCAGGCTCTCTTGGTTGACTTTTAATTTATATTTTTTCTGTGATGTTTTTTACTGTAATCTGGGCGTTGTAAGTAATTTGTATGAAACTCTTGGGATGGCAGTGAAAGAGGAGAGAATAATATGTTATGGCAAACAGACGGTAACCCATTGCCATGGAATTAGAATTCATGCATATGCAGAGAAAATCATGGCCTATAGGTCCTTTTCTAAATCTTTATATTCCATTCATTTCACTGTAGAAATCATGTTCATTAGGTGTTCAAATAATTTCTGCACTTAAGATTCATGTCATAGGCTTTCAAAAATTTCTTTCATTCAGAAATCATGCTCATAAGTTTCAAATATTTCTGGCACTTTATATCATTCAATAGGCTTTCAAATATTTCTCATTTAGGAGATCAATGGCTCATAAGATTTCAAATAATTTCTGCACTCAGATATCATGTTTCATTGAGGTTTTAAAGCAATCCTACTTGTGAGCCATTGTTATAGGCCTTATTCAGCACCTAGATACCCATTTCATGGCCTTAAACAAAATTCAGCACCTAGATATCATGTTATAGAGAGAAACAAGTTTCCTGCATTTTTATACCATGGTTGCAAATCAACTATTGCGTAGAAAGCATGTCGATAGGAACTCCTAATCGAGATCTGAATGCGCTTCATTCACTATGAACTAAAATCATAACAACGGGTACTTTGATTGAGAACTTGTAATCTTGTGTTAAAAACTAGCCTTCTTTTAAGCAAAAAATATGACTCCCTGTTACATCAGTATGGTTCCAGTTTACTTTAAACCCTTGTTATTTCGTTGCTTCTGAATTCAATAATACCATACCTAGGATCCTTGTCCAACACAATTAGGCAAGACCTTAGCGTTAAAGTTATAAATCAAATCAGGTTCTGTTTAATAAATACAACACTAGCTGGACGCCGATTCGGGCTTCTGTTCTGCATTGTGTAATAATTCATCTGCCCTCATCCTTTAAGCTTCATGTAAGTACTTAATTTAGATCCTTTAACTGAGGTATTGTGTAAGTCATGCTATACGGTTTCTTTGAGTCAATGAGGTATATTCTGAGCTCTTGCTTGTTATGTGCTTGCTTCCCCCAACTTGATCTATCCATGTTTTGGTATTGCCATTAGGAATTTTGGCCTTTGGAAACCAGCAAATATAGCCTAACATCTCTTCCACTTTGGATTAGAGTTCCTCCATGCCCGCCCTCCGGACTTGATAGGGATTTGGGATGGGATGATAGATGCATAGGAAACGATTGACATTTCGCGCTTTAATACCTCAACGGGGTTGGGGGTAGATATAAAAATTGACCACAGCGATAATGTCACGTGAGCCCCTCATCGAGGAGTATTACCGGGCATTGTGTGGGGTGATCCTTATTACTAATAAGCCTAGGACCCTCTCCCTTATCCTTTACTTCTTTCTTTTTCAACTTTTAACTATTTATTTTTTAAAATCAGTTTTTTTTTAATTCCCGTTTCAAAACCTTGTTTACTTTCAAACCTGTATGTATGAAATCCCCTCTTATTGCACCCTATTTGTTTATATGCTAATTGTACCGCAAATTCACAATAGTGTGGCAGGAACCATACTAGTGGATTCTGAAGGGTGCCTAACATCCTCCCCTTAGGAATGAATTTCAAGCCCTTACCCAATCTCTGGTTACTCAAACCAGAAATCTCCTTGGTGTCCTAATAATACCCTAATCATTAGGTGGGGACTCTTTGAATCAAACCCAATTCCCAAAAGAATGAGTTGTCCTCCCAAATGTCAAAAACCCGATTTCGCAGGAAAAAGGGGGCGCGACAGCGTGGCGACTCTGTTAGGGATCTTTAAGCTTTTACCATTTCAGACCTTTATTGTGAATTTATGCTTCTTTAATGCCACATTATTTGTTTATTTCCTTTAAGCATTCAATTTTCTTTTCAATTGCCAAACTGACTGATCTCCTTTTTCTTTTCTTTACTGCTTTCATTACTTCTGCTTTAACATTATGGAACTGTTTATTTACTGCTTTCTTAACGTGCAAATACATATACATGCCTTTAACTGTTGCATAATCATGCTAACATATATTCCACTCGTGCCAAACAAAATCCTATAGCAACGCTTATAATGAGTGGCGCTCTTCACGATATTACACCTCCTAAATTCGGAAACGGCATATTTGCGGTAAAACCAGTCGATCACAGTGTATGTCGACGGTTCTGTGCCTTTCACCCTTGAGTTTGTCCGCTCAAGGGTATCATCTAAAACCCCATAGAAACCTCAACTCTGTTTTAACTGTGCATGCATAATGGTCAAACCTAGCCGAGTCAGTTATGTTGTCCGCATAATGACTCTTAAGATAGCCTTGTCCAAAGTCCACTGGGTTCCCCTGAACCCAAACGGATCATTATCACGTTCTGTACATTTATTTGGAGAACTAAATGCTTTATGCCAATTATTGATGTTAAATAGTCGAGTCCGGTGGGGAAAGGGCCTAACCTTATTTTCTTGCAGATAATGAGGCACGAAATCCAGATTCGGCATGGTTACCAACATCTACCCGAGACTACTAATGGTGGGAAAGATCTTCATTCCAGTGACCAGGCTCTTGTCCGAAAATATCTAGGGAATCTGCCCTCCCTCTTGGAAATCCACCCAACAACAAAATCATCGAAGCTGCTACTCTCTTTTGGGATTGTGAAAGGTCTGTCGTTCCGCTTCGGGGAGGTTGAGAATGACACCCTTGCTAGAAGAAATAGGAGGATTAGCCGGCTTGGTATTGGGAGACTCCAGGTTTATTGATGCCTGAAAACGAGGCAAGGGTAGGGGTTTCCTCAAATGATGGGTTGAAGAAGAATCCAGAACTGACATGCCATCAAAGAATCCTATATCCCCTTTGACATTTGTACGAGAGGTACGGTCACAGCAAGACCTACCGTACACTATCCTGATGAGTTTGCCATACCTCATTAGGAATATTGTTGATATCACCAATTTTTCCATGTATATTTTTTTTATATGCAAAATACTTTCAAAATGGCATATGTATGCAATATATAAGTGGTGTCCCAAGTGTGTTTAGTATTTTTTCTAATTTTTAAAAAGATTTTTAAATCGATTTATTGCCCTATTTTGCAGTATTAAAAACCAATAATAATTCCTCAAATTATCATTTTTGGTGATTAATTTATTTTATTCTCAATCTCATATTTATCCCAAAATATAGCTAAGGTGATTTTTACACATTTTGTACAAATTAATTTAGTTTTTTTTAAAGCTAAATTGCATATAATTGCAATATTAGCCTATTTTAAGAATTAATTGCGTTTATAATTATAAAATTGATTCCAGTATTTTTAATTTAATATTTATGTATTATTAATTAATTTACCACCTTTAATTTGTTTTCAGAAATTATTTTACTATTTTTATAACATAAAAAGGGAAAAAGTGGCTATTTAAAATCTAGCCCTATTTCATTTCAATTGTAGCCCAAATCGACCACCCCAGCTAACCCAATTTCAATCCCAATTGGACCAGACCAAATCCTAAATTTAACCGCCCATGACCCAATTAAAAAAACCCGCCCGGCTCCCCTTTTGATCCAGGCCGTTGATCACAATTCCCCCTTCCTTTTTTAATTTCCAAACCCCCCAACCCTAAAATCATTTCACTTAATCAGCCGCCTCTAAACACCCCCTTCTCTCAAACTCTCTCGAACATTCCTGGAACCCTAATCGTCTCCTACCACCTCCACCGTGAAACCCACCGGAAATCATGGCTTCTCAGGCCATGGGAGTCCTATACTCACCTCCTATTACTCCTATGTGCCTGGTACCTGAAGATTCGAGGTCTGACCTCGAAGGTTTTCATCCAGACCTTTGCCGGCTCGAGGTTTCACGACCATCTCCGGCCTTGCTCCGGCGTATCCTGGTCTTCTGAGCCTGATTCTAACTTCTCCGACTCAGGTCAATGACCTTTTCAAAGCCTTTCTCATTCTAGGTTTCTTCTGAAACCCTAACCCTTCGAGGTTTTTCTCTGATTCTTTTTAGATCTGTTGTGTATCTATGCTCTACTTGAGTTTTCAAACGATTTCCCTAACTTTTATTTTGAAAATTACATTCAACACCCTTCTTTTCCGATTTAGGGTTTTCTGGAAAGTGTTTTAAGTGTTTTATGATTTTTCCTCTTTGTTATTCGTGTGTTTGCCTCTGCTGTGTTCTCGTATCATCTTTTGTATGCTTCTCTTACTGTGTTTTCCTATACTATGGTCTCGTAGACTTCTCTACTGTATTTTTACCATGTTCTTATATGTTTATCTTACTGTGTTTTCCTATATGCTTTTCTGCTATACTTTTCCGGTGTTCTTGTGTTCTTCTACTGTATTTTCCTGCTAAGTTTTTAAGTTTCTCTGTTTGCTTCTACTGAGCCCTGTTTAAGTTTCTTCTAAGCATGTTTTTTCTACTGTTCGTATCAGTATTTGCCATTATGTTCTTTGAATCCTTCTACTGTGATTGCATGTTACTTTGCTATCATATTCTTCATATGTTCTGTTGTTGAAGAAGCCCGTCCTTTTCTGAAACTTCTGAACATTATCGATGCCCCCTTTTTCTCGCGAAATCGGGTTTATGACATTTGGGAGGGCAACTCGTTCCCTTTTGGGAATTGGGTTTAAGAGAAGTGAAGAGTCGCCACCTAATGATTAAGTGCATTAGGACACTAAGAAGGGTTTTGTTTGGATAACCAGAGATTGGGTAAGGGCTTGAAATTATTCCAAGGGGAAGGTGTTAGGCACCCCTCAGAATCCACTAGTGTGGTTCCCGGCCAAGCTATTGTTGTGACTTTAAGGTACAAATATCATATAGACAAGTAAGGCTTCAAATAAGAGGGGATTTTCACATAAAGGTAGCAAATAGATGGAGTGAAAAAGAAACGAAAGAAAAGCTGAATTTTGAGAAATTTAAAAATAAACAACGAAATAAACAAGTAAAAGAGAGGGGGGTCCTAGGTTTATAAATAATATGCATCACTCCACACAACACCCGGTAACCACTTATACACGTGGTGTTATCGCGTGGTCATCATATCCATATCTACCCTTTCCCACCCCGTTAAGGTACTAAAGCGCGGAATAGTCTCGTTTACTTATTGCATGCTATTACCCGCCCCAAATCTATCAATCCCGGAGGTATTTGGTATTACTAATCCTAAAGGGAGGGGACATTGGCTTATTTGTGGTTTCAAAAGGTTAAAATACTAATGCGACAATCAAAACACATATAGCAAGTTTGGGGGAGAGCATATAAACAAATAATAAGGCTCAGACAAACCTCTTTAAACCAAGGAAAACACATAGTTTAGCATGTCTTACACGTACTGTTTAAGGTCTAAATAAAACTTAAAAGTTAAAGCAGGCTGATTTATCATATATTTTCAGATAAGAAGTCCGAATTAGTCCTGCCCGCTGGTTGTAGTTAATAAAAACTGTTGCAGTTTATAAGTTTATCCTGAGGCTTCCCTAAGTGATAGACGAAAACCTATAGGCATGATGTCTACAGATTTCAGAAATAAGAAAATGAACTGATTATATGCTGACTTAAAGGGAAGTTGCCAGTTAAAAACGAATTTTAGAAAACACAAGTCCTGCTGTTGGTAACGCATTATTACTGCTAATTTTAGACTCATAGCGAGTGAGGCTATTCAGATTTGAGTTAGAGCCCCTATAGGCATGCTTTCTATGTGTTTGCCAACTTAGAACATTGTTATAGACATAGAAGAGTGCAGAAATCCTATAACATGATATCTAGGTGTTGCATTGTTTTACTTAAGGCCTATAAACACGTTTGCCTAGTGAAAAGCGGTATGCAAGAATCAGAAAAGACCTATAGGCATATTCTCTACGTGCGTGTGCAGAAGCTATAGACATAATATCTACATGAAAGTGCAGAATCCCTATAGTCATGGTATCTAAATGAGAATGCAGAGTTTCTTATAGACATGATAGCTAAATGAGATGCAGAAATCTTATAGGCATGATAACTACATAAAAATGCATAAAGTCTTATAGGCATGGTAACTATATGAAAGTGCAGAAATCTTATGGGCATGGTAACTATGTGAAAGTGCAGAAATCTTATAGGCATGGTAACTATATGAGAGTGCAGAAATCTTATAGGCATGGTAACTATATGAAAGTGCAGAAATCTTATAGGCATGGTAACTATATGAAAAATACTGAAATTAGAGATTCCTATAGGCAAGTTATCTACCCTTTTCATGCATAGTCACCCCTCCCTTTTCACTAAACATCCCCGAAAGTTTATTACAAAGTTATTACAACCCAAAATGGAATAAGAAAAGCAAAATTACATCAGAAATTAAAAGTACAACCAAGGGGAGCCTAATTCAGGCTCCTTGTCTGAAACATGAGAAGAACCAACTCCAAAGATCCGATTTCAAAAGCCTTTCTCTCATTTGGGGTGTGTCGGAGTTCCCTAAGATCCTCATGTGGACTCCGGGCAGTGCTCACACCCAAATACATTACAAGATTAAGACATAGTGCAGTGTGGAAGGGCCAACCCTCAGGTGTCCAAGTTCAGAGGGAACTCAAGGTCCCAAAGCAAGGCTCACAAGAAAGAGGAAGAACTTAAAAACTAGGAAAGAGTGTAAGTGCAGAAGGGGAAATCTGAAAGGGGAATGGAAAATGGAATAGCTTAAAATCAGTTCACATAGGGGCATAGGGAAGTGGGGAATTTGCAAGAACACAAGAAGAGCAGGCTGATGGGCATACCTAGCAATGGGATATGCTGGCATACCCTCCAGCCTGTTTTAGAGGTTAAGAACTCATTGATTCAGAACCCAGTTCATGGACAACAACTGTTGTTGCCATGCCCTAAGTCACTACTCACAAACACATAGGGGTAATGGGATAGGGAGCAAAGATTCACAGTGGAAACATGCAATAGAACATAGGCATGCTAAATTAAATATTGAACTCTACATAGATAGTAAACTAGACATGGATATAAAAACTGTAAGTAAACACATTGGGGTGATGCTGAAAACTAAAATTAGGACATACCAGTTTCAAGGAAACAAGTAAGAAGACCAGTAGTCTTGTAAAAGCCAAAGTGTAAACAGGAAGACAGAATACTATGAGTGTGAGTTCAAGAGAGATTGTGAAATTGTGAAGTCTGAAATGTGCTAATCGTGTGTGCTTTGTGAAAAGAGGGGTCGTGTATTTATAGTGTGGAAGTCATGAGGAAATAAGGTAAGAAAATAATTGAAGACTGATTGTAAATCAATCACATAAGACTCTCTTTAATTAAGGGATTCAAATTCAAACGGGTATAAAACAATTAAGGAAAAAAATTAATCAAACACTTGTGTAAAGCATGCAATTGAGGGTAAATACATAAAGGTTATTTAAGGGCAAGGTCTCTGAAATACACTGTTGTACAATTTAAGGAAAGAAAATCAATTAAAGGAAGAGAGATTTTCCTACCGTGTCTCTATACCTCTGCTCTCACATGCTTTATCTCACTTGTGTGGTTTCCTATTGCATGTTCTCGCATGCTTTCTCTGTGTTCTGTGCTTTTCTTTTACCATGTTCTATGTATGGTCTTTTACTGAGTTTTATACTCCGTTCTTGAATGTCGTTTACTGTTTCTATGATGCTCCCACGGCTTGTGTTTCTTCTAGCCATGTTTCCATATTATGTTGCTCATGGGGCTTCACTATGTCTGGTATTTCTCTCTACTATGTTCCTGCTCATACAACGTATAACCTTCTTACTGTTTCTTTGATATTTTCCTTCTACTGATCCTTGTTTAGTTTGTTTTTTTGAGAAAAAACATCTACTTTAAGCATGTTTTCTACTCTTTCTACTTGTGTTGCATGTGTCTCATGAGTTTTCTGAAAGAAACCCCTGACCTGTTTTTGACGTACTTGCTTCCTCATCTCTGTATTTGACTTCAAGGTGGAAAAACCCCTAGGAAATTGGTTTTCCAGTTCTGGGAACAAATTGTCGAGAATATTAGAACATGGACGATATCTATTTTAGAACCACTTGACTCTCCAGAGCTAACTTATTGAGTTTTTGAACTAAGGTCTAACTTCTTGCTTACATACAACTCTGAATCTTTTAACTTTCTTCTACACAAGACTCTTCTAATGGATTGGCCATGACAGTTCTCTTCATGTTTTAACGTTCTGTATGCTTATATGTGTGATAAATATTTCTTCAAAGAGCGTTTTCAAACTAGTGATTGACTAAAAATTGCTTTTTTAATAGGTCCTAATTGATTGTTTACTGATTTTTCCTAAGTAAACCTTTTCATCTTTCTGACTTGGTTCACTTCATACCAAATCTCAGCACCTTTATTCCTTGGCTATTAA
>NW_017681186.1:0-1370 GCF_001879085.1 Nicotiana attenuata
ATAATAGTGCCTCAGCTCTGAGCTACCCAAGTCAAAGCACAACAGGTGCGCTCTAACAGAGACTACCGGGCTTCGTACGGGTGAACTTCTTGCTGAGATAATAAATGGCCTGCTCCTTTCTCCCCGTTTCATCATGCTGCCCCAGGACACAACCGAACGCTCCATCCAATACCGCAAGGTAGAGTAATAGGCACGTTCAGCGAAGAGGACACTGAGTCCTTGTCTCAACCTCACAACGACGCACTGGTAATCTCTTTTCTCGTAAACACATTTCTAGTAAAACATGTACTCGTGGATCCAGGTAGCTCGACCAACATTATCAAGTCGAGGGTAATAGAGCG
Source organism: Nicotiana attenuata (assembly GCF_001879085.1). Taxonomy (NCBI): domain Eukaryota; kingdom Viridiplantae; phylum Streptophyta; class Magnoliopsida; order Solanales; family Solanaceae; genus Nicotiana; species Nicotiana attenuata. The sequence goes on from NW_017681186.1 coordinate 342, forward strand.
GCTCGGACTGCTTGACCAAATCGTGCCCGCCACTCGAGTCCTCAACGGATTCAACATGGCAAGTGAAAAGACGAAAGGAGAAATCACCCTCCCGGTCAACGTGGCCGGCAAGACCCAGAATGTCAAATTCCATGTCATCGATAGAGACATGAGGTACAACGCCTTGTTCGGGAGACCATAGATACACTGCATGAGAGCAGTACCATCCACCCTCCACCAAATGATGAAATTCCCAACAAAGGATGGGATTGAAACTGTCTATGGGGAACAACATGCAGCTAGGGAAATGTTCGTTGTGCATGATATAGCACCAACACCGATACCTCCATCCGCAAAAGAACCAAAGAATGATCAAACTATATCTTCAGTCAAGCCCGATTAAACAAAATAGAGGACCGTACCGCGTCCTCATCATAAACGACTGAGATATATCGGACCTCGTAACATCGCCAGCACATCCCACGCTAAGGTATCGCCATCTCCCTTTTTCATTTTATATTTCGCACTAACTCTTATGCAGGCGCCCGATAGAAGCGGTCGAGACGCTGATCCAGCTCGAAGACCTTAAGGTTTTAAAGCATCCGTTGCACTCTTTTCCTTCGGCCGAGTTTTTATCCCGAAAAGGGTTTTTACCGGCAAGTTTTCAACGAGGCAACATCCACATGCTACCTAAGGAAGATTCAACAAGTATTCAAGGCTTCTTTTGCAATCAACCTCGAACACTGCGGGGCATCCCCCCGATCCGTTCCTACGCCCCCTACCGAACCTGAGGATGAAACTTGAGATTCATTCTTCTCAAAATAAAAGCAGTACCGAAGATAGTAAGAAGGCCATTCATTGGAAAACCCAAGAAATGCCAAACGGGGTCCAATAGGAAAATGATGTACCGGGCCAAACGGTCGCACGAACCGTGTCCCTGTAGCCAGGCCCCCAACGGCGAAAACATGTATACTTGTACCAAGTAATCGAAGAATACCTTTTGTCGAAGCATTTCACACTCCAAAAGAAACTTAGCATTTTCGCAAAAAA
>NW_017681186.1:5404-6733 GCF_001879085.1 Nicotiana attenuata
GTCGATATATACGGTATATTGTCTTTGCCATTAGAAGAATAAAAGACGCCAAGTGCCTCGGGCCTGTGCAATCGGATCCTTCGCAAAGAAATCATGAATTTCACAACACACATGGCCACAGGATCGAGGATTGCCACCAGCTTCGAGAGGAAGTAGCCAGACTACTCAACAAGGGTCATCTCCAGGAATTCCTAAGTGATCGGGCCAAAAACCAGTTTCGAGAAAGAGAGGCAACCAAGAAGAACGAAAGAACGAGCCGCAATATGTCATCCACATGATCTTGGGAGGTGTTGATGCCCCACAAGAACCCGTGATGAGAAGGACAAAAATATCCATCACAAGAGAAAAGCAAACCCGGGAGTACATACCCGAGGATGCCCTCACGTTCAGCGAAGAGGACACTGAGTCCTTGTCTCAGAAATCTCTCAAGTGGACTTGGTCCTCAGATGTTGTCACTGCCATGTACTTCAACAATAGTAGAAACAGGCAGGGAATCAGGTTCCAAAAGGAGAAAACTCCTTACAACCCTTACAACAAGTATGTCACGGTTCCTGATAACTGGCTGTGTACCCACTGTGGGAACAATGGGCACTTCATAGAAAATTGCCAAGCCAGGGCTCAATGTGTTCAGAAAAAAACAAAGTGCTTACTAACAAAGTGACTACTAACAGGGGACCAGGCACCGCTCGCAAGAAACAAATGTTGCCTGCATGGACTAGAAAATCCCTTATCCATCCCTTCTATCATAGCAAGAGACCCAAACTAGTTTGGGTTCCTAAATCTAACCCATAATTTAGATGTGCAGGGAACAGTGGGAGGAGGCGGACTGCAATAGATCATGGACAGTAGATGCTCAAAGCACATGACTGGAAATACCATGGATTTTCTCTCACTGAAAGCCCTGCAAAGAAGGGATGTACCCTTTGGAAAATAGAAAGAAGGGGTACATTCTAGGTATGGGGAATAAAAGAAGGTAGAAGTTCGTGACTAAACTGGTGATATGAGCTGCTTGAATGCAGTTGACAATGATTCGAAGACCTGGCATAACGGACTGGGGGGATACGAGTGTCTCACTTCTGGATATATTGATGAAGAAGGACCTGGTCCATGGTCTGTCAAATTCAAAGTTCAAAGAACACGGAGCATGTAATTCCTATGGGAATACTGAGCAAGAGTGAAAAGAGGTGCATGATCAGACCTCTCCTGAACAAAACCTCCTATGAGTTGCTTAATGGAAGAAAACCAAAGATAACTCATCTGAGAATCTTTGGATGAAAATACTATGTTCTCAACAACGGGAAGGACCAGCTTGGGAAGTGTGATGCAAAA
>NW_017681186.1:11044-11734 GCF_001879085.1 Nicotiana attenuata
TTCAAGAACCTCTCTCAAGAACAAAGCTGCTGCAACCTCAAGGACCTGATCCAAGATCGAAGATATTTTAAGTCCTTAGGTTTGTAGAGTCTTTGTAATTTGTTCTTCATTGTAACTCCTATCCAGCTTTCTTAGAAGCATTGATTAGGTTGAGTCATAAGAAAAATCCTTTGTAACCGTAGGGTAACAAAGTGGCTTGTGGTGGAAACATCACAAGTTAATCAAAGCCTTTGTAACCGTAGCGTGACAAAGTGGCTTGTGGTGGAAATACCACAAGTTAGTCAAATTCTTTGTAACTAGGATAGTTAGAGAGTGGCTTGTGATGAGAGCATCACAAGTTAGTTGAAGTCTTTGCAATAGAGTTATTGTAAAATGGCTTGTAATAGGGAGATTGCAAGTTAGTGAAGTAAAAAGCCTACAGGTGTAGGTCGTGGTTTTTTGATCCCCTTGTGTGGGATTTTTTCACGTAAAAATCCACGGCCTTATTTACATTCAGCTTTACTAGCATTCACTGCAGAACCCGATAAAGGACCAGGTACTCTGCTATTTGGTGGACTCACACAAACTTAACACCGTACCAAACTGATAAAGGACCAGATCCCTATACAGTTTGGTTCATCAGTACTTTCAGAGGAAACACATAGAGAGCCCGGTTCTCTATACAGTCTGGTGGACGTACAGTCTCTAACA